>NW_007378506.1:46863-105255 GCF_000475195.1 Diaphorina citri
CTTTTTTTTTAGCAAAAAAAAAATAAAAAACCCGTGAATACAGTGTTGCACCATAAATAACCCCTCCCCCCGCGCCCTAGAGTATTGTAGAAAACATTTTTGAATTTTTTGAGCTTTTTTGAATTCCGTTTTTTTTTTTTACAAAATAGGTACTTTGTTTTATTTTTATAACCAACAACATAACAATCGACAAGCAACAGAGAAATTTATTTGAAATAATTATTATAAATATCAATCGAACAACCCCACAAAAAAATAAGAAACCAATTTTGTACCCCGCCTTTTATTTCTTATTTTTAATGGAATTTTTTATTGTGTTAAGCATATTTAATATTTAAATGCTTGTCACAAATATCGTTCCCCGATTAGGTATTACACCTAGATAAATTTTATGACTTGACTTGGACTCGAACCAACAACCTCCAGATTTGTGTGCTCCTCTTTCACGTATATAGTATCCCCTGGTTCAGTTTTAGTTCCTTCTGTCATCTCTTCATAGGCTTTTTCTTGCTTTTTTGTCTATGAATAAACGTACCCTTCCCATAGATGATTTTTGTTTTGTGCTCCAACTTGGGTTGGACAGATTGTTTCTGTTTTTAGCGAAACATCGAGGAAACTCGGTAGTAATTAGTGAACTTGATTTTCGAACATTTTTCCCCTGGTTCAATTTTAGTTCCTTCTGTCATCTCTTCATAGGCTTTTTCTTCCTTTTTTGTCTATGAATAAACGTACCCTTCCCATAGATGAATTTTGTTTTGTGCTCCAACTTGGGTTGGACAGATTGTTTCTGTTTTTAGCGAAACATCGAGGAAACACCAAAGGAAACAGAGCCCCGCATTCTAGCAGTGTCTGTTGTGAACAAGGGACATGCTATATCACGAGTCTCCACTCCGTTCTGTTTCTGTTTAACCCGTATCTTACTCATTGAGTCATGCTATGATAGTGCTGTTTCATACTATGTAACGACAGGTATGGTATCCTGCTATGTACGGATCAACTGTCAATATGTATCCCTAAAGGGAATTGTTTCCCTAAAGGAAATTTAGCTTAAAAATAGAAAAGTTCCTTCTTTAAGCTTTTAAGGGAAACCGCATGAAAAGTTTTATCAGGCTTTAAAATTTGGTCTT
Source organism: Diaphorina citri (assembly GCF_000475195.1). Lineage (NCBI taxonomy): Eukaryota > Metazoa > Arthropoda > Insecta > Hemiptera > Psyllidae > Diaphorina > Diaphorina citri. The sequence goes on from NW_007378506.1 coordinate 47,991, forward strand.
TCTTAGATTCTCTCGTGTCCTCTTCTCTCTCATCAAATATTTCTCCCCCAGAAGTTGAGACGTAGATCGCTTTCTCACTCACCTCAAGAAGATTTTCTCACTCACCTCAAGAAGATGTGCGAATTCTCTTAGGAGTCTTAAGGGATGGAGTTCATCAAGAACCCATGATCACCATGAAGGAGTCCCATAACATTTTGAAACCGGTGAGAAAATTGAACCTTAATGAATGATGTAATTGTTGTCTGAATTAAATCAATCATGTGTGAATCTATGACGTATCGTTGTGCAAAATCGTCCTTATCTCCCATGAAATTCCCGATTTCACAAGGATGTATTGTTCCCAATGTGACGGGTCTTCCCCGGGCTAAGTTTTAGGTCCATGTCCATTCCAAAAGTTAAGTGAGTAATGAATAGATCAGTCTAGACATCAGAGAATTCTTGGACATCCTATTCTCACAATAAATTATTAATTAAGAATGAATAATAATGAAAAATACCTGTGTTTACTGGGATTTCGCAATCACTTTTATGTAGAAAGAACAAACATTGCAAGTTTATCCTACTCTTTCCATAATCCTCATCATAACAACATTATGAGTAATGTTATTAAATCCAACAATGAAGAACAACAATCATACATATTAACATAGGTATATTCCTCTTCAACTTCTAATCGGGAACAGGAAAGTGTGTGTTTGATGAGTAACTTTTACTTGTTTTCTTACCTGACCTGAATACTTTGAGGATGATGTGCATAATATAGCTTCTTATTACAACAAAATGATTATTTTAATAGCTTGAATTGTAATATAAACCATCTTCATCGCCATGTAATGATTTGATGATGCATATAAACTCCAATATTTTAATTGTTCAATTTGAATTTTGTTTAATGCTTAAGTGGTTTTTATGGTAAAATTTTTCAAGCTAACATTTTTTTTTTACCGTCAACAGCCTCTAGTTTACGTGTAAAACGGCTGACTACAAGACAATAAGTTAAAACAGCCAATATGGGATTCTAACGCAAGTTCCTATTTGAATCAAAATCTGTTTGAGCACCATCAAATCTTCCCCACTTGATGCAACCATTTGCCTCGGCAGTGAGTATCAGATGTATTATACTGATAGTGGAGGTAATGACTACTATTAACCAAACAGAACAAGAATATAGAGCTCTCTGGAGAGACACACAAATATATCGTTCTAACTCTCCATATAAAACAGTAGGAGATATCACGTTATCTTTGGTATACGCACACCTGTGGCTTTATGCTTAGTGCCAAGTGCAAGTGCAATCACTAGTGAGCTTGTAGAAATGTAGATGACGTCCTAGCCCTTACGAGTATTGAGACATAAAAGATTCTCGGGTTATGGGGAAACGCAGTGGAGTTGCAACAAGTTCTGTGATCGCACATACACACTGTTCCAAACGTAAACAATTAACATTAACACAACACATTATATCATACGAGATAACTCATGTTCTTGAACTTGTGTACAGGACCAACTGACCAGTGGGGGTTTGGGGGTCGCCAAGGGTCACTTAAAAGATAAGGGGAGTGTGTAAAATTTTGATAAGAGAGAGTTTTATCACTTTAAAGTTTACAGTGTAAACATTTTGATAAAAGTGCCTGGTGAAATATGAAATGGCATATTGACCCAGCTTGTAGCGGGGAATGTAGAGAAGAAAAGTTTAGATAAATATTCACTTGATGCTCAATACAGAGCCCTAACAACATCGATGTAATTGTTGGCCTTACGATATAACGTACGATAAAAAGTAAGGCCAACAATTACCCCACCAAAAACGTTTTTAGGGAAGGTGCTAGATTTTCTGATTGCAACATTTGGGGGCAAAGCAAAATGGGACCTCCTATTCATTGCTTACGGTGCACTGATTTTCATGATGTTCGAAAGCCAACAGCCAAACCTTTTTGTTTCATAATTTAAAAGGATGTCCATCCCAATGTCCACAAACAAATCACTCTGGGACCTCCACCACTGAAAGCAAACATCACCAGCCAGAGAGACACCAATGATGTAACAAGCACCAACCTGTTACTACAAACAACCCCGGGAGTAGGAGGATCCTTAGGGTTATTATCCTTGAGGGGAAGGGTGCACTTTCTTTTCGTGTCCTTGTACTTGGAGGGTTCGAACCAGCAGGTGGTATATGGAAATCAAGGGAAGCAGGTACCTGAAGATTCGAGTGCTCTTAAAAAAGAAGAAAACAATCCTTGAAAAATGGGAAGAACGCCGATTCGGTCCCATGACCTTTTTTTTAAGGTAGTCGACAGTCCACTACCAATTGGGTTCCGTATATCTGTAATGGACTTGTAAGAAAAAAAAATAAAAAATATAATATATAATACCTACGTAGGTATATAAATAGGTACAGAACCTGGAGGTTAAGTTGCAACAAATTCAAATTTTTTTGATCGAGAAAACTTCTTTGGCAAGTGTTAAACGCCACCAAAACCTCTTTGGAAGCGCACGCATGCGCATGCAACGATGCAACTTATGAGTGACCACGATATAAGCTGTTCTATTTGATTTACACTAATGTTTACATTTTTTGTTTCCTATTTGTGACAGCACGCTTACTCGAGTAAACAAAAGAATCCGAAGTAAGAACATATTTTTCTATCAATCTCTCAAACAATCAAACAAATCAGTAAAAAAAGGGGTAAAGAACTAATATTCAAAACCATAAAATTATTTATTTAGAGGAATCTAGAGAAATGTTAGTTTGAGTTTCTAATGATTGATTTTGAAGTGAAGATAAATGAACACAAAGAAATGATAACTGAAGAAATAACTTTTTTTTAGAAAAAATACAAAAGGAAAGAGTTACATGCTCTTGACTTTTGGTGAGAATTTTGTTTTGTTGGTTTTACACAAATTATTTCTTTACCACCAAGTTTTATTTGAAGTTCAAAGGGTTGCTAAGTGTTTTCCCAATATTGGAATAATGTGTAAAGAGAAATAGTGAGAAAATTGAACCTTAATGAATGATGTAATTGTTGTGTGAATTGAATCGATCATGTGTGAATCTATGACGTATCGTTGTGCAAAATCGTCCTTATCTCCCATGAAATTCCCGATTTCTCAAGGATGTATTGTTCCCAGTGTGACGGGTCTTCCCCGGGCTAAGTTTTAGGATCATGTCCATTCCAAAAGTTAAGTGAGTCATGAATAGATCAGTCTAGACATCAGAGAATTCCTAGACATCCAATTCTCACAATAAATATCATTAATTAAGAATGAATAATAATGAAAAGTACCTGTATTTACTGGGATTTCGCAATCACTTTTATGTAGAAAGAACAAACATTGCAAGTTTATCCTATTTTTTTCCATAATCCTCATCATAACATTATTAATTAAGAATGCATAATAATGTTAGTAATGAAAAGTACCTTTATTTACTGGGATTTCGCAATCACTTTTATGTAGAAAGAACAAACATTGCAAGTTTATCCTATTTTTTTCCATAATCCTCATCATAACATCATTATGAGTAATGTTATTAAATCCAACAATGAAGAACAACATTAACAACAATCATATTTACATGGGGATATTCCTCTTCAACTTCTAATCGGGAACAGGAAAGTGTACAAGTATGATGAGTAACTTTTACTTGTTTTCTCACCTGACCTGAATACTTTGAGGATGATGTGCATAATATAGCTTCTTATTACAACAAATTATTATTACACAACAATATTATAATCATTTGGGTCACACTTCTTTGAAATCATTGACGTAGGAAGTTTCAGTCTCATTGTGCCAAATTTTGCAAGGATGATTTTAGCTACATTATCTGGAATACTCGGTAACTTTTTGCAGCTTCACATTGATCCCTTATTGAAGATCTTCATTTTCATACCTATATGAAGGATGGTTTTAGCTACATTATCTGGAATACTCGGTAACTTTTTGCAGCTTCACATTGATCCCTTATTGAAGATCTTCATTTTCATACCTATATGGAATTCTACCGTTATATACTTTGGAAAAACAAAAATACCCTTTAGAAGACTTGGAATGTGTGAATTATCCTCTCTCATGTCTGGTATTTGTCCCGTGCCAAAAATAATATCTGCGTACATGAACATTTTTCATATATTTTGCCCCAGAATGGTTGTTCCTAAAATCACCCCTGCTCCCAAGATTAGTCACCACTTCCACTTGGTTGTTCCTGGGTGATCTTTACCCAGTTTTCTCGCTACGTTCATATATCAGCACATAATCATTTGTCATATTATGCATAATGTTCATATAGGAACTGGAATTGCAATTTTAAAAGAAACTAGGTAAGTAAGTGCAGTGATTTTAATAGGCACAGTACAGAGTGAATACCCAACATTTTTGAGGGGTTTCGTGGAATGGTCCTATTTTACGTATTTCTCTTTAATTTCAAATCGGGAACAGGAAAGTGTATGTTTGATGAGTAACTTTTACTTGTTTTCTTACCTGACCTGAATACTTTGAGGATGATGTGCATAATATAGCTTCTTATTACAACATATTATTATTACTACACAACAATCTTATAATCATTTGTCATATTATGCATAATGTTCATATAGGAACTGGAATTGCAATTTTAAAAGAAACTCTGCGGGGCAATTTTAAAAGAAACTAAGTAAGTAAGTGCAGTGATTTTAATAGGCACAGTACAGAGTGAATACCCAACATTTTTGAGGGGTTTCGTGGAATGGTCCTATTTTACGTGGTACACTAAACAGTCTGTGTAGACTCCCCTAATATCTCTGGTGTAAACCTGTAATGTAAACCCTTCTGATCGTTTATGAATCTGATAAAATGAAACTTACATACGTACAAACCCGAAGAACCATAAGATCGGAACTAACAATAGAAAACTCACTTGTCACCTTGTGTGAAGTTCATTTTGGCCAAACAACAAATGGATGCTAAAGTCAGGTAGCTCAGTCAAGTTTTGCTGAAGCTGCGAAGAATTATCAACCGCGTTAATAGAACATTTATATTCCAATCTAATTGAGTCACTCTGATTTGTTTGATTTGAGTCATCCAGAGGTCTTTGTCCCTTGGTTTTCTTTCATTGATTTATTATCTTGCCTATATTAGCGTTAAAAATATATATTTTGGTATCTTTTATTTTCTTCTGTATCCTCTCTTGTTGGGTCATAAGCGCAATCATGACAAGTTGGTTTGTTGGGTCACACTCTGATTTGTTTGATTTGAGTCATCCAGAATATATATTTTGGTATCTTTTATTTTCTTCTGTATCCTCTCTTGTTGGGTCATAAGCGCAATCATGACAAGTTGGTTTGTTGGGTCAAAAGCGTCCATTTGGCCATTGAAACCAAATCGAACAATGGATAGGACCTTCATTGAGCCATACAAGGAGTAGTTGACAGTTTTTGGCACTCATTTTTCGGGAGGAAACCGATTCGGTCCCAAAACCTGTTTTTTAATACCAATTGGGTCCCGAAACTGCGAGGGTCAGTAACCAATTGGGTCCCGAGTTTGAGAGGGTCTAAGTACCAATTGGGTCCCACACTTGAATTGGTACCTGATTTATTTACCTGTCGCTATTCTGATCTGATCTCCAATATCTATGGTACTTAGGTATAAGTTTGTATGTACCTACATATGTATATAAAATAACCAAATTATTAAGCGTGTGGTCAGACTTAAGTTGCAACAGCAAGCGTGCTGTCACAAATTGGAAACAAAAAATGTAAACATTAGTGTAAATCAAATAGAACAGCTGATATCGTGGTCACTCATAAGTTGCATGCGTAAGCGTGCGCTTCCAAAGAGGTTCCGGTGGCTTTAACACTTGCCAAAGAAGTTTTCTCGATCAAAAAAATTTGAATTTACTTGCGAGGTTGTTGCAACTTAACCTCCAGGTTCGACTGTACCTATTTATATACATATTATATATATATTTTTTTAAAAGTCCATTACAGATATACGGGACCCAATTGGTAGTCGACTACCTTAAAAAAAAAGGTCATGGGACCGAATCGGCGTTCTTCCCATTTTTCAAGGATTGTTTTCTTCTTTTTTAAGAGCACTCGAATCTTCAGGTACCTGCTTCCCTTGATTTCCATATACCACCTGCTGGTTCGAACCCTCCAAGTACAAGGACACGAAAAGAAAGTGCACCCTTCCCCTCAAGGATAATAACCCTAAGGATCCTCCTACTCCGGGAGTTGTAGTAACAGGTTGGTGCTTGTTACATCATTGGTGTCTCTCTGGCTGGTGATGTTTGCTTTCAGTGGTGGAGGTCCCAGAGTGATTTGTTTGTGGACATTGGGATGGACATCCTTTTAAATTATGAAACAAAAAGGTTTGGCTGTTGGCTTTCGAACATCATGAAAATCAGTGCACCGTAAGCAATGAATAGGAGGTCCCATTTTGCTTTGCCCCCAAATGTTGCAATCAGAAAATCTAGCACCTTCCCTAAAAACGTTTTTGGTGGGGTAATTGTTGGCCTTACTTTTTATCGTACGTTATATCGTAAGGCCAACAATTACATCGATGTTGTTAGGGCTCTGTATTGAGCATCAAGTGAATATTTATCTAAACTTTTCTTCTCTACATTCCCCGCTACAAGCTGGGTCAATATGCCATTTCATATTTCACCAGGCACTTTTATCAAAATGTTTACACTGTAAACTTTACAGTGATAAAACTCTCTCTTTACACACTCCCCTTATCTTTCAAGTGACCCTTGGCGACCCCCAAACCCCCACTGGTCAGTTGGTCCTGTACACAAGTTCAAGAACATGAGTTATCTCGTATGATATAATGTGTTGTGTTAATGTTAATTGTTTACGTTTGGAACAGTGTGTATGTGCGATCACAGAACTTGTTGCAACTCCACTGCGTTTCCCCACAACCCGAGAATCTTTTATGTCTCAATACTCGTAAGGGCTAGGACGTCATCTACATTTCTACAAGCTCACTAGTGATTGCACTTGCACTTGGCACTAAGCATAAAGCCTGATTCACACTATAGTGCCAGTCAAGGTCCAGTCACGGTCCGGTAACGGTCCGATCAAAAGATTGAGTATTCACACTATCGTTCAAGCAACGTTCATGCTTCGGTCATGCTTCGGTCATTTTTCTTTCATTTCTAGTTGGTCTGAACGAAGGAATGTTGATCGTTGCTTGATCGCTGCCTATTCACACTACAGTGCCAGTCTCGCTCCGGTCACGGTCCAGTTTCGGTCCGATCAAAAAGATTCGTCGCGAGAATGTTCCAAATTTTGACTGTGAGCTGACCGTTACCGTAACTTGACTAGAACGTCTAGTGTGTACACTCACATTTACTTGCCTTCAACAATCATTTGATCGGACCGATACCGGACCGTGACTGGACCTTGACTGGCACTATAGTGTGAATCAAGCTATACTCAATCTTTTGATCGGACCGTTACCGGACCGTGACTGGACCTTGACTGGCACTATAGTGTGAATCAAGCTATACTCAATCTTTTGATCGGACCGTTACCGGACCGTGACTGGACCTTGACTGGCACTATAGTGTGAATCAAGCTATACTCAATCTTTTGATCGGACCGTTACCGGACCGTGACTGGACCTTGACTGGCACTATAGTGTGAATCAGGCTTTATTCTCAAATAAAATAAATAAATAAAGAGGCAATAAATTGCAATAAATAGAAGTTTAGTTGTAAGGTGAACGGTTGACGGTTGATCGAAATAAACTTACCGTTCAGAAAGAACAGTTCAGTTCAGGAACGAACTTTTTCAAAGAACCAGTTCCTACAGTTCGTTCGTTCTTTTCCCTTTTCCCATCTCTAGCTCTCAGGCCGTGTTTATGTAACGGGCTGAGATGAGCTGGGATGAGGTGAGATGGGATATTGTTTCTACAGTTTTGCATTGGAGTGGTAACTTAAGCAAGGATAGCGTGGGATTGTTGGGCATTTTTTCTAACCCTCTGTCCCGGCGGCAATTTTTAAAATTTATTTTATATTTATTTTTGTTTGCTTTGTAATTCGCTTGTTTGTAATATCTAATTTAAATGAAAAGTATAATATAAACGTGCAAACTAGAGATAAAAAGTAAAAAATGAATTCAGATTGTACGCGTTGCGAAAAAAAATCAAAATTTCGAATTTCCCGCCAACTTTACAAGTTTACAAGCTCAAACGGGTGTGTTTTAGTGGATGTGTTTATTGCCAGAGTCATTGTATTTTCAGTAATGTACTTATCCTACCTAGTAAGTAGGTTCTGTGCAGTCCGAATTTACTCAGCAGAACCTGACCATCTCTGCTTGATTGGTAAACCAAACCATTATTTATTGTAGGTTCCATCCCGGACAAAATCAAGTAAGCACTATCACAGTTCACTGTTAACACGCACTCAGATCACATGCTCGTCACAGACAGATTATCGAGTTTCTCGAGTGTATTAAAAATACGAGATTTCGGAAATTAAAAATAATACATTTTTCGTTAATTTTTTTACCTTTTTTTCTACGAGACTTTTCATTTTGTGTTCAATTTTGTGTGTGCGAAAATTGATTATTTTTTTTTTTCGAGTTAAGTACTTTTTCTTTGTCCTAACTTAGTGAGGAAGTATCGAAGATTTCAGTGATTTTTGTGTCTTTTTCCCAGAATATTGGAGCTTTTTCGCGCCCAATTTTAGTGCATTTGTAAAATAAGGACTAAAATATAGTCAATTATTTTTATAAATGAACTTTTGTTTTAGTGATAGTGTTAGAAAATTGTTTTGTTGTGTTCAGATATTTATGTTTATTTGGATTTTTATTGCTCATTGATTTTTGGAATTGATAACTTTACGAGAGAGAGAACTGAGACTACTGAGAGTTAAAATTTTAGTGGATGTGCCTAAACTACGTACCTATCAATTATCCTTGTAAATTGAAAATGTAAAGAAGAAAAATACTCTGGTGTGTTGTGTGAAGTGGTAGGCAATTTTGTGTTCTTCGAGTTTCATGTATTTTCTCAAATTTTGGATAAATTTTCTCCATAAAGGTAAGAAAAGCTTTATTTTTTATCTTTTTCTGTCGGTTTTGGGTTGCTTGCTATGTTTTTGTAGATTACTAACCGGTATGAAATATCTAGCAATTTTGTTTCATTTTACTTTGTTTTGAATAAGTACTTATCTAGGGGCAACAATGAAATAGGTAATTCATTTAAATCAAGTTTCAACAAAAATAAGTTAACAATAGACGTGCATGATTTTATTTGTCTGCTATTACTTTTTATGTGAAAGAAATAAAGCCGGCGAGAGAGAGAGAGAGAGAGAGAGAGAGAGAGAGAAGAGTTAAATATTTAGTGGATGTGTCAAATTTTCCAAGTTTTTTCAATAGAAAATGAGAAGAGCTTGAAGGTCTTGATTTTTTGGTGGATGTGTCAAAATTACCATTGTAAAAGTACGAGAGAAAGAGAGAGAGAGAGAGAACTGAGAGTTAAAATTTTAGTGGATGTGCCTAAACTACGTATGTACCTATCAATTATCCTTGTAAATTGAAAATGTAAAGAAGAAAAATACACGGGTGTGTTTTAGTGGATGTGTTTATTGCCAGAGTCATTGTATTTTCAATAATGTACTTATCCTACCTAGTAAGGAGGTTCTGTGCAGTCCGAATTTACTCAGCAGAATCTGACCATCTCTGCTTGATTGGTAAACCAAACCATTATTTATTGTAGGTTCCATCCCGGACAAAATCATAAGATTCGGTTACTATAAATATTAAATAGGTAATCAATTCATTAACTTCTTCTACGACAGACGTACCAAATCATCCAGCCAGCCTAGTTAGCTTAGTTGGTAGTGCGTCTGCCTTGTAAGCGCTAGGCCGCGGGTTCGATTCCCGCCCAGGGCGGATTTTATCCTGATGGCATAAGGTTCGTTCTCGGAACAGCTGGCTTTCTCCTATCCTGTCTTCCTTCTCTCTTCGATTTCGGGACGATAAGACCATAGCAGATGGTATAAGGTTCGTTCTCGGAACAGCTGGCTTTCTCCTATCCTGTCTTCCTTCTCTCTTCGATTTAGGGACGATAAGAGCATAGCCGTTACAGTTCCCTTTGTCAAACCTCTTAAAAAATAATAAAAAAAAAATCAATCATTTTACTGTTTTTCAAGCTTTCAATCATCCTAGTTAGCTCGGATCAGTGCAGCCCAAATATACACAGCACCAGCTAAATTGTATCTAGTACCTACTTGATTGGCAAACAGATTATTGTAGGTTCCATCCCGTATGAATCAGTAAGATTCGGTTACCATAATATTAAATGGAATGATGAAGATAAAGTGGACGAAGAGGATGAGCAACGAGAGAGTTTTGGGATTGGTTGGTGAACAAAGACAGATCTGGAAAGTGCTACAAGATAGAAGACATAAATGGATAGGCCACCTTTACCGGCACAACGAATACATGATTTCCATCATAGAAGGGAAGAGAGAAGGAAGACAAGGAAGAGGCAGACCACGACTGAATTACATCGATCAAGTCGTGAAGTACTCCGGGAGCAGCTCTTACACGGAGATGAAGACGAAAACATCAAATAGAGACGAGTGGCGATCTACAAACCAATCCTAGGATTGATAAACATGATGATGAATATTAAATCAATTCATTAACTTCTACGACAGACGTACCAATTTACCAAATCATCCAGACTCAAAACATAGCCAGTAGCCTAGTTACTTAACCTTTTCAGTTGTTTACAATCAAATCCAGTAGAAAATAATTACGTATGTGCCTCTGAAACCCAAGAAGCTCAATTACTAAGCGTATCTGTAACAGAAGATTTTACCTTTTCAAAAGTTAATGAAAAGGATACTTTATTGTTATTCAAGCTTTCAATCATCCTAGTTAGCTCGGATCAGTGCAGCCCAAATATACACAGCACCAGCTAACTTGTACTTGTAACTTGTATCTAATACCTACTTAATTCTTGATTGGCAAACAGATTATTGTAGGTTCCATCCCGGATGAATCAGTAAGATTCGGTTACCATAATATTAAATCAATTCATTAACTTCTACGACAGACGTACCAAATCATCCAGACTCAAAACATAGCCAGTGGCCAAGTTACTTAACCTTTTCAGATGTTTACAATCAAAACCAGTAGAAAATAATTACGTATGTGCCTCTGAAACCCAAGAAGCTCAATTACTAAGCGTATCTGTAACAGAAGATTTTACCTTTTCAACAGCACATGTTGGTTGAGGGGTTTTAGCGTGTTTAGCCCTAACCAGTTTAAACTTATATGTACTTTTATTAGGGTTTAGGGTTTATTTTTACTCTTGATTTAATTAATCTTTTGTCTAACGACTAGCTCGATTATTATTTCTTGGGGTTGCACCAACTTCAAAAAAAAACCTTACTGCGTTAAATCTAAATTGGTTTGAGTATTTACACATGTTTTGAAATGTGTAAAACCTGAAATCCTTTGGTTGCGCCTGTGTGTCTGCCAAATCCTTAGCAGTCTCTCCCCCATATTTTGATTGACGTGTAGTGGAGTACAGTACAGTAGATGTTGTTAGTTGTGTTACATTTACCATGACACTAATCGGGTCTTTGCGTCCTATCCCAGATTTTTAGTCCGTCCTTCCTTTATTATTACAATAGTAATAAAAAGGTATAAGGGACGGACTATTGCTTTCTGAGCTTTTCAAGACGGTAGTTTTCTGTTGTTTAAGAACAAATTAAATCATAAATTAATCACAAGATCCTATGGTCTAGTTTACTATCGCTGTGGTCTTGGTCTAGGAGACTAGTAGCTTCTGTAAAACTGACGGTAGCTCTATTTCTAAAGTTTTTTAATTATTCTTTTGTAATAAAAATAATTGTGAGTCTTCATCTAAGAAGTGTATATTTTCAAGCTGGAGAGCTTACACTTACACCCATTTATCTATTGAAAACTACCGAGATATCTGAACATCATGTCAAATAGAATTCGTACCATGTTTTTCTATTTGCATGATGGTTGGAAGAACAGGTTTATGATGAAATAATTATAGTCAAGGGAAGTCCAACTTCACAAACATCTCAAAAAAGTCTAACATTTTAAAGGTGATGGGTGACATTGAGATAGTTGCGTTAGTACTAAAATGTTCTGCAAACAAAAAAGCACACTCTGACGAAAGGAGCGAAATAAAAAGGAGATTCTCAATAATCCTTTTATCTATTGAAAACTACCGAGATATCTGAACATCATGTCAAATATCATTCGTACCATGTTTCATGTTTTTCTATTTGCATGATGGTTAGAAGAAGAGGTTTATGATGAAATAATGATAGTCAAGGGAAGTCCAACTTCACAAACATCTCAAAAAAGTCGAACATTTAGAGGTGATGGGTGACATTAAGATAGTTGCGTTAGTACGAAAATGTTCTGCAAACAAAAAAGCACACTCTGACGAAAGGAGCGAAATAAAAAGGAGATTCTCAATAATGCTGAGTTTTGCCTCCACAGCGACGATTTGGAAATAAAATCCCAGATAAGATCATTAGGATTTCCAAAATAAATAAAACCAACAACGATCCAGAGCCCAGACTACCTAATACCTATTGTTGGTATTATACCCACTGAGAAAAATGAGCTTGTAATAAAATTAAATCCAACATTTATCATACTAGCGTGTTTATCACATAGTTAATTTGACTTTTGAATAGGAAATTTCATCACTATTAGTTAGGTATCTACTAAACTTGGTGTCTTCTTAATTGGTTGTCTACACAAGCTTCTCAGACAACCAATCCATAAATATAAAACTAGCTATGAAAAGATGTAACACCTTTAATAATATTCTAATATCTAATCCTTGATCCTTGCTTTCTCTAGTAGGTGTTTTCCTGATTTCTTGGCTCTCCTGTGAACTCAAATGTATTTATAGGTAATAGCTTTGTTAAAACATGACTTTTCCAGATCCTAAAAGTTGCCAAATTGCCTGATGTCTGAGTTATTGTCAGAAAATTGGTCTTTTCATTTGTAGGTAGGTAATCAACTTTTCTATTCTTTCTGAGGATAGACCCAAAATTACCAATATTTTCTTTCTTCTTTGAGTAGGTTGAAAAAATGTCTTTATTCCTAGATATTATATGATGATCTATCTCAAGTTATCAAAAAAGCTACAACTTCTAAGCATTTCAAGCTCAAAGTGCAGTTCACGTAATTCTGTATGTAGTCTTGCTTTAATTCATATCAGACACAGTCAAGACAATACATATATTATCTCAAAGACGAGTGAGTTTTTACCCGGGGATTCAAGCAGCTTCCAGTCTTCAAATTACCTGCAGTGGTTTAATATACACAGGTGTGCGTATACCAAAGATAACGTGATATCTCCTACTGTTTTATATGGAGAGTTAGAACGATATATTTGTGTGTCTCTCCAGACTTTTTAAATCTTAACTTCTTTCCATTCCTCATATGAGTTTTTTATGTCTTGAACTCTTTTGCTTCCAGTTCCTTTGATTGTTTTCTAACGACAAAACTATCACTTCCCTGGGAAAATTTCATCGCCTATCATTGTCATATTGTTTACTTCTTGGTTATAATTGTTCATATTGTTAATTAAATCATGAACTTTATTGTCTACATTGCATGCCAGTTCCTCTGAGAATTTTATACTTGTCCCTGTAATTTCCCCCTTTCTAAAGAATGTTCTGAGAGCTTCGTCAGTTGCCCTAATTCTATGTTGGCAGGAGGAAGGAGTGTATTATGAGTTTAAATTTTAATCCTCGACATTGAAGTTCAGTGAGTTTAACAATAATTACCCACATATTATGTATATTGTGAATAGCTGATTAGTTCTCAGTGAAGTCAACAAAGTATTACCTACTTGAATCCATTTTCACATGCAAATCACAAATGTTATCAAAACAATGAAGAGAAGACTTCACCTTGTGTTAGTGCGTTATAGTGATAATGATTAGTTAGCCTGATATCTCTCAAAAATTATAAAGATGACAAAGACCTCAATTGAAATCACTAACTTGGGCTAATTTTCATAACTTTATTCCGTCTACGTAATTATGTAGTTCTGTTTTAAACATAGCCTTCTGTTTGACAACTTTAGTTCTTCAGGGAATTTACGTGTGTGTAATATGAAATTTATAATATTGCACTGGTGTGGGATTTCTAAGTTTGTAATCGTTCAAGTTCCTTTTAAAAAATATCGAGAACCAAGTTTAAACATTAGTTTTATGTGAGCACTGTTTTTAATTTATGTTACATAACAAATAAATATAACACACCTATCATTAAAAGAACGGTTGTAAAATCGCAAAGTTACTAATTCAATTACTTTCTTCTTGTTCACAGGTAAGTCAATTTCCCATAACAACTTATCACTCGTGCTGATTTCTAAAATGGTAAGTGACCTTTGCATAAACTTCGTCAGGTTTCACAACTAGGCGCGAAAACCGCAAAACTGTGAAAAATAACACTCCATCAAAGGTTCACTCACGGAAATACCTCAAAAATTCCCGGAAAACCTCAAACTCAAACGGACCTGTGTCCGTTTTCTTGATTCGCGGTTAGGATTACATCAACCTCGTCAGATGGGGTCAAGTTCGAATCTCGTTCGTCCCATCATAAATGCGGAATAAAGTTAGAAAAACCGCAAAAGAATTATGAAATGGGGTCCTCGTAATATTATCACCAATTTTATCTGGAGTGGGTTTATCCCTTGGAAATTTTCCATGGAAATTTACCCAGTTTTTTGTTGTATGTTACCCAATATGTAAATCTCGTGAATTGTTTATGCGACTTCAAACCACCGGTCTCCAGATTAAAAGTCCCGATCCAAACCGCGAAACAGTTCGTTGGCCGTGCTACCTAAAATTCGTTTGAATATTCTCTTGTATAAAAGATTATAAACCTCTCTTGCTACCTACATAGGTAGGTACCTTACTAGTTTTTCAGCACATGTTGGTTGAGGGGTTTTAGCGTGTTTAGCCCTAACCAGTTTAAACTTGTACTTTAATTAGGGTTTATTTTTACTCTTGATTTAATAAACCTTTTGTCTAACGACTAGCTTGATTATTATTTCTTGGGGTTGCACCAACTTCGAAAAAAAACCTTACTGCGTTAAATCTAAATTGGTTAAACGGTTAGAGATATTGTAAATTTTACAACAGAACACCCAAATAAGCACCATTCAATAGGATAAGGAAAGTCGTGTGGGATAAGACACTCGTTAAAATTAGGTAGCCATTCAACTACGTGATATAAACCTCGTTGGCTTGGTAACCCGTTGTTGGTTTCTTATTCCTTAACTTGCACATTTGGCAGCGTTAGGGATATTTTCAAGTTACGCCCTGATGACCTTGGGCACCGTGCAAGTTTGTTCATGTTGTAATACCTTTTATAACTGTTGGAAATTTGAAGCTTGCAAATACTTGTACAAAACTTACCAGTGGTCACCTGTTGCAGAGGGTTTGTTTTGATATTGTTTTCTTTCAGTTTGGTATGTTGTCTTGCTAATAATATCTTTTCTCTTGCGGGTTCTGTGTTCTAACTAGGTACTACCTACATAGGTAGGTACCTTACTAGTTTTTAGTCCGTCCTTCCTTTATTATTACAATAGTAATAAAAAGGTATAAGGGACGGACTATTGTTTTCGCTTCGGTGTCTGTCACTCGCCCATTTATCTATTGAAAACTACCGAGATATCTGACCATCATGTCAAATAGCATTCGTACCATGTTTTTCTATTTGCATGATGGTTGGAAGAAGAGGTTTATGATGAAATGATGATAATCAAGGGAAGTCCAACTTCACAAACATCTCAAAAAAGTCGAACATTCAAAGGTGATAGGGGACATTAAGATAGTTGCGTTAGTACTAAAATGTTCTGCAAACAAAAAAGCACACTCTGACGAAAGGAGCGAAATAAAAAGGAGATTCTCAATAATGCTGAGTTTTGCCTCCACAGCGACGATTTGGAAATAAAATCCCAGATAAGATCATTAGGATTTCCAAAATAAATAAAACCAACAACGATCCAGACTACCTAATACCTATTGTTGGTATTATACCCACTGAGAAAAATGAGCTTGTAATAAAATTAAATCCAACATTTATCATACTAGTGATCCAGACTACCTAATACCTATTGTTGGTTGTTGGTATTATACCCACTGAGAAAAATGAGCTTGTAATAAAATTAAATCCAACATTTATCATACTAGCGTGTTTATCACATAGTTAATTTGACTTTTGAATAGGAAATTTCATCACTATTAGTTAGGTATCTACTAAACTTGGTGTCTTCTTATTGGTTGTCTACACAAGCTTCTCAGACAACCAATCCATATATATGAAACTAGCTATGAAAAGATGTAACACCTTTAATAATATTCTAATATCTAATCCTTGATCCTTGCTTTCTCTAGTGGGTGTTTTCCTGATTTCTTGGCTCTCCTGTGAACTCAAATGTATTTATAGGTAATAGCTTTGTTAGAACATGACTTTTCCAGATCCTAAAAGTTGCCAAATTGCCTGATGTCTGTGTTATTGTCAGAAAATTGGTCTTTGCATTGTATTTTGTAATCAACTTTTCTATTTTCTGAGGATAGACCCAAAATTACCAATATTTTCTTTCTTCTTTGAGTAGGTTGAAAAAATGTCTCTATTTAGTTAGGTGCAAGTTATCTCAAGTTATCAAAAAAGCTACAACTTCTAAGCATTTCAAGTTCAAAGTGCAGTTCACGTAATTCTGTATGTAGTCTTGCTTTAATTCATATCAAACACAGTCAAGACAATACACATATTATCACAAAGACGAGTGAGTTTTTACCCGGGGATTCAAGCAGCTTCCAGTCTTCAAATTACCTGCAGTGGTTTAATATTCACAGGTGTGCGTATACCAAAGATAACGTGATATCTCCTACTGTTTTATATGGAGAGTTAGAACGATATATTTGTGTGTCTCTCCAGAGAGAGAGAGAAGTAGAAAACGAAAGAAAGATAAGAGAGAGAGAGAGAGAGAAAACGAAAGAAAGATAAGAGAGAGAGAGAGAGAGAGAGAAAACGAAAGAAAGATAAGAGAGAGAGAGAAAGAGAGAGAGCATTCTTTTGACCGCTCTTTGTCGGCAGGAAGAAAGATGGAAAAAGAGAAGAAAAGAGAGATGGAAAGAAAGAGAGAACCAGAGAAGAGAAGAGAAAGAGAGAGAGAGAGAGAGAGATAAAACGAAAGAAAGATAAGAGAGAGAGAGAGAGAAAACGAAAGAAAGATAAGAGAGAGAGAGAAAGAGAGAGAGCATTCTTTTGACCGCTCTTTGTCGGCATGGTATATCTTATATCATAAAACTGGTGTTTGAAATGCCTTTTGGCAACGCTGTAATCTTTAGTAGTTTTCAGTCTCGTTTGTCACCACCACCTAGCTCCTAGTTCGCCATTTTTGTTTGAAATGCCTTTTGGCAACGCTGTAATCTTTAGTAGTTTTCTGTCTCGTTTGTCACCACCACCTAGCTCCTAGTTCGCCATTTTTTTCTTCTTTAATAAACCGTTTTATTTTGACAAAAATTACCTATTAGTGTTGTATTTTTACCCTCACCTCAACATTTTGGTCCTATCGAGCCTAGATAAGTTTTTTGAACCGTGAAACTACCTAATTCCGTTGTTTTTTGCCGACTGCTAGTCCTACCTATCGCTTGCTTACTCTTTGCCCTCAAATGTTTTCTCTGGTTTGTTTGCGGAATGGTTCAGGATTTATTTTAACAAGATTTCTATCGCTTGCTTACTCTTTGCCCTCAAATGTTTTCTCTGGTTTGTTTGCGGAATGGTTCAGGATTTATTTTAACAAGATTTCTATTGTTATTTTTTCAAGTTTCTTTGACATGTGTTTCTTGATTACCTCCTTTGGAAAGTCTTACCAGAAAAATTGACGGTTGGTTTTTGTATCCTAAATACATGTTGACTGACGAGGACGATGGTATGGTCTTCCGAGTTATCCTTTTTGTCAATCCTTTCAAGTAATCTATTTCCTTTTTTCTCCTTCCTTGTATTTTTTTATTTTTTTTTTTTTTCTTAACATGACGACTTGTTTTTGTCAAAACACCTATAATATTTATGAGGAAGTGAAGTGCAGTAGAGTAGTTAGTCCCTATCTCCCTATGTTTACTCCTGGGTACTTGAATTAATTTGATTATTATGGGTACACACAGCATCAAGAGTACCTTTTTATCTCGATTTCAGTCATGTGCATCTTCAGTAGAAATACTGGTGTAGGGAACCTTACTCCTATTTTCCCAGGGGTACATTATTGTCAGGATCATATTCTTATCTTTAACTTCTATTCCAAGATAAAGGACCAGGGGGGAACCTTACTCCTATTTTCCCAGGGGTACATTATTGTCAGGATCATATTCTTATCTTTAACTTCTATTCCAAGATAAAGGACCAGGTATTAAAACCAACAAGAACAAGAGGGCTGCAATGTGAAAGCCACAAACTATAGAAAATTAAATTGAAATTTATTATAATTGGTGTACGAGTATGTAGTATGTAGGTACATACATAATTTTGTATCGCTTGATCTTGATTTCTTGAGCATGAAAGAAAAGGGAATAAAAAATAAAAAAAAATCACACCAACAAATTCGTTAAAAAACATGTAATTTCCTGCCAAAATTTTCAAGCAGACATAATAGTAGTAAGTACCTGAAACCTGATGTCTCGACCAAACATATATGTAACCACACCTCCAATTTTATTTATTGCTAGTACATGACAGCAATAATAAAAAATAATATACAACATAATTGGAAATAAAGGCGGCGATACAAGAGGGCTGCAATGTGAGAGCAACAAACTGTAGAAGAATAAATTGAAATTTATTATAATTGGTGTACGAGTATGTAGTATGTAGGTACATAAATTTGTAAACGTGTGTCGCTTGATCTTGATTTCAAAGTTTTATAGAAACAAATTAATCTGTAAGCTTGAGCATGAAAGAAAAGGGAATAAAAAAAAATCACACCAACAAATTCGTTAAAAAACATGTAATTTCCTGCCAAAATTTTCAAGCAAGACAATAGTAGTAAGTACCTGAAACCTGATGTCTCGACCAAACATATAACCACACCTCCAATTTTATTTATTGCTAGTACATGACAGCAATAATAAAAATAATATACAACATAATTGGAAATAAAGGCGGCGGCGAAGAAGAAGAAGAAGAAGAAGAAGAATCAAAACTTCTTAAAATTCAATGGCAACATACTGGCAACAGTTTGACCAAACTTGTTCAACAACTTCAAGGCGGCGAAGAAGAAGAAGAAGAAGAATCAAAACTTCTTAAAATTCAATGGCAACATACTGGCAACAGTTTGACCAAACTTGTTCAACAACTTCAGACACACGAACAACATCCTGAATCCGAATCCCTGACCAATGACTATAATAACAAAAACATTGAAGAACAATAGATGAACAAAAAAAGAAGCTAATGGATTGGTGGCCACAGCAAACCGGTTTTATCATAAATGAAAAGACAGACGAGGAAGAAGAAGAAGAAGGAACAGAGGAAAACATTATTCCTATCAGGTATCAGAGAGAAGAAAAAGAAGTTGAAACAACTTGATCTTCAGGTTGAACAGAGGAAAACATTATTCCTATCAGGTACCAGAGAGAAGAAAAAGAAGTTGAAACAACTTGATCTTCAGGTTTACAAAGTGCATTGAGTACCAATTGTACCAACAATATCGTCAGTAACTTGTTCCAACAAGTTCCTCAATGGGCCCAAAGAACAAAAGGAAGGGTGGTAAAGAGCGCCAACTGGTCCAAATGCCCAAGAGCTTAATTCAAGTCTGGTTGAGGGAACCTGTCTGTGCCGTTGAGAATTGATTTTTGTAAAGTTGTGAAAGAAAATGAAACTTGAAATTTCTTTGTGTTGACTTCATTTTTTGTGTATTTTTCATAGTGTCATTTGGTAGATTGTTGTCTTGCTATTTTTTGAGGTGAGTAGTTCTTAACACCATTCTAGCAAAGTCAGAAACATCATCATGGTTCTTTTTGCATTAATATCCTGATAGGGGGTCAACCGGCTGTTTTTCTGGATTTCCGAGTTACGGTATTCTTCTCCGTTGAGAATTGATTTTTGTAAAGTTGTGAAAGAAATTAATGAAACTTGAAATTTCTTTGTTTAACTTCATTTTTTGTTGTGTATTTTTCATAGTGTCATTTGGTAGATTGTTGTCTTCTCCTTTTCTGTCAATCTTGGGCAATTGGGGATCTTTACAAGGTTCATGCTATTTTTTGTGGTGAGTAGTTTCTTAATACCATTCTAGCAAAGTCAAAAACATCATCATGGTTCTTTTTGCATTAATATCCTGATAGGGGGTCAACCGGCTGTTTTTCTGGATTTCCGAGTTACGGTATTCTTCTTTCATGTTCTACAAATTTCCGTAAATTGTAAGCAAATCGGGCGTACTTTCATAAATAATTTTTAAATCTTAGCTTCTTTCCATTCCTCATATGAGTTTTTTATGTCTTGAACTCTTTTGCTTCCAGTTCCTTTGATTGTTTTCTAACGACAAAACTATCACTTCCCTGGGAAAATTTCATCGCCTATCATTGTCATATTGTTTACTTCTTGGTTATAATTGTTCATATTGTTAATTAAATCATGAACTTTATTGTCTACATTGCATGCCAGTTCCTCTGAGAATTTTATACTTGTCCCTGTAATTTCCCCCTTTCTAAAGAATGTTCTGAGAGCTTCGTCAGTTGCCCTAATTCTATGTTGGCAGGAGGAAGGAGTGTATTATGAGTTTAAATTTTAATCCTCGACATTGAAGTTCAGTGAGTTTAACAATAATTACCCACATATTATGTATATTGTGAATAGCTGATTAGTTCTCAGTGAAGTCAACAAAGTATTACCTACTTGAATCCATTTTCACATGCAAATCACAAATGTTACCAAAACAACGAAGACTTCACCTTGTGTTAGTGCGTTATAGTGATAATGATTAGTTAGCCTGATATCTCTCAAAAATTATAAAGATGACAAAGACCTCAATTGAAATCACTAACTTGGGCTAATTTTCATAACTTTATTCCGTCTACGTAATTATGTAGTTCTGTTTTAAACATAGCCTTCTGTTTGACAACTTTAGTTCTTCAGGGAATTTACGTGTGTGTAATATGAAATTTATAATATTGCACTGGTGTGGGATTTCTAAGTTTGTAATCGTTCAAGTTCCTTTTAAAAAATATCGAGAACCAAGTTTAAACATTAGTTTTATGTGAGCACTGTTTTTAATTTATGTTACATAACAAATAAATATAACACACCTATCATTAAAAGAACGGTTGTAAAATCGCAAAGTTACTAATTCAATTACTTTCTTCTTGTTCACAGGTAAGTCAATTTCCCATAACAACTTATCACTCGTGCTGATTTCTAAAATGGTAAGTGACCTTTGCATAAACTTCGTCAGGTTTCACAACTAGGCGCGAAAACCGCAAAACTGTGAAAAATAACACTCCATCAAAGGTTCACTCACGGAAATACCTCAAAAATTCCCGGAAAACCTCAAACTCAAACGGACCTGTGTCCGTTTTCTTGATTCGCGGTTAGGATTACATCAACCTCGTCAGATGGGGTCAAGTTCGAATCTCGTTCGTCCCATCATAAATGCGGAATAAAGTTAGAAAAACCGCAAAAGAATTATGAAATGGGGTCCTCGTAATATTATCACCAATTTTATCTGGAGTGGGTTTATCCCTTGGAAATTTTCCATGGAAATTTACCCAGTTTTTTGTTGTATGTTACCCAATATCATGTAAATCTCGTGAATTATTTATGTGAGTTCAAACCACCGGTCTCTAGATTAAAAGTCCCGATCCAAACCGCGAAACAGTTCGTTGGCCGTGCTACCTAAAATTCGTTTGAATATTCTCTTGTATAAAAGATTATAAACCTCTCTTGGAAAGTCCCTCTATTGTCAAATTACCTTATCTTTAGATTTAGAATGATTGTAAAAACCATGCCACCATGATATGCTTACATACATACATATGGGTGTATCCCGATATTTCCATTTTCTTCGCTAAAAAGACTTAAACAAATCGTACACCTTGTACAATCGTTATATTATGGAGTAAGTTAAACACACACTTTAAATCACCCTGTACCATTGCTACACATACTTACTTCACACTTCACCAATCCTCAACGCAAAATAAACGTTGATAAATGTGTAAGTGTGATAAATAATAATCGGATGATCCATTATAAATCTGAAACGCGTCAGCTTATACCACTGTTGAGACGAAGTAGCGTACTCACTAGGAAGCTAGGAACTATAACTATATGGATTCAGAGATATATCTATAGAGATCTTGAGGTTTTGAGGTCAGGGTCACTTAGTCACCAGCAGTCCGAGAAGTCGTAATGGATAATTACCCTATAATACGCTCTCTATCTGGTAATGTGTTCACAGTGTGTTAGGCGAGTGCATTTAAGTGCATAATGACTAGGAGATGTGATTTACTAGGAAAAACGTGGCTGTCATGTGGTTCAAAGGATTACAGATTATCTCGGTACTTTGCCTCAGTGTCTTGGTACTTTGTCGTAGTATTGTTGGTACTTCTAGGAGTTCTGTATTAGTATTGTTGGTTTTAGGAGTTATGTGTTGGATTTGTTGGATATTTTAGAAGGTTTGTGTTGTTTGATAAGTTTTCTCTTGGTTCTGTTTGACTGAGCATGGGGTGGCTCATCATCAATTTGTTTGTCATTGTAATTTGTTTTGTACATTTGTTCTCTGATGACTCGTCGACTTTTCTTGTAGATCTTGTTTCACACATTGTTGCCTTTTCGTCTTTGCTTAACTTTGTTTCGTTTTTGTCTTTTCCTTCTGTGACTTTTATTCCCTCAACTTTCTTTTCGTACGTAACCTTGTTTCGTAAATATTCTTTGTAACATTACCTAAATTGATTTTTAAGCCTTTCTTGTTTGCTTCGTGATATTCTTACTCCATGATCCCTGTCACTTTCTGGCATCTTCATCCCAGCTATTTCCATATTCCTTTTCATTAGGGGACAGAGATCCATAACCTATCTATTGGTCCATAGATTTTCTCTTTCATCATTTGAAAATTATCAAGTATCAACAAATCAACATAACAATTGACCCAAGGTAATCCAATAAATCATTATTGAAAGTTGTAATCAAACAAAGCCAAACAAAAAGTTCAACATGCCCTCCGCACAGTTACAAAATCTCCTTGGAGAGATAAATAAACCAAAGAGGAATAAAAGCCTTCTTGTCCCCTATCTCCAATCCTCCATGATCCATAATCCATAATGCAAAGAGAAAACAAAAAACATAAACCTTATATGCCCTGTTGCCATGCTCGAATGACTTTTTTAATCACGGCTCAGCTTTTTTTTTATTTATTTTTCAATCTGGGGTAATTTATTTTTTCCATCTGAGGTTTTTTATTGTTTTTAATGGTTATCTCTCGTTAGGTCCCACTTAAGTAGTAACTGAAGAAATGTGTGTTTACTCTTGTGTTGTAATGGGGTTCAGGATTATTCAGTAACTAGCACTAGTTATTGGATCGTGGATCCTCAGAGTTTCAGAGTAATGTGTAGGTATTGTATATCGAGAGTTTCTTGGATTTCAACCAATGATTTTGTGTTTTTCCTGATGATTTAGGAATTTAGGATTTAGATATTCTTCGCTGGACCAGATTTCGTATTTATTTTTTCACTGGACCTCTTCAAATCCTAATCTAGTCGCACTAATGTGTCACAGTCACAATGCAATCGGCACGTGTAGCAATCACTCTGGAAGCGGGAAGTCGCACACATATGTCACTCAGAGGAAAAGTATAGCCTCCAGGAAAGTATTAATTACTCTCTGTGAGTAGCAGAATGAGTAGCATGAGTAGCATCTTATCACTTGTGTGACCTACTTGTCCTAGTTTATCACGTCTAGTACGTTCTAGGTGAGAAATTTGAAATTCTAGCTCACAAATTATGGAATTATGAACACAAATAATAGGATTGTTAAGTGGGATAGATGCGTAATTAAATCTGTATCCTGGGCTACTGACGTGACGGCAAGATTTAAGAGATAAATATCGGATGACTCATCGATGGATTCCACTTTTTAGTTCCTAACAAGGATGGTACCTATAGCTATATACATTGAGGTATGCAACATGTTTAACCGGGGCATCAACATATGTAACATTTTGTAACATGCATATGAGGGATATTCCCAACACATTCTGCATTGACCAGATCCTCTTAAACTCGTAACTGTAATAGATTGATAAATTCTCGAAGCACTTACTCATCAAGTATTTACTCTGGCTGTGATGCTTTTGTGATCATGAGGGCTCCGTCACTTCAGGCAGGTTCAAAGCCCTTTACATTCGACTTATGTATCATCCAACCAGGTCTTTCGACAAAATAAATGGTCTTCCGACAGATTATTCCGTGTGTATGCGTTATTTTGCGTAAATTTAAGGCCTAAGCGAGTGAAATTCGCTCAAAAATTGCGTACACACGCAACGATCTGCCGAAAATCCATAATGTCGAAGACGAAGTTGGGAGATGAGAAATCCCAAGATAAAATAGCCTGCGTGTGTGCTGGACTTAATAGTACATATTGTCCGATAGTGTTCTTACTAGTCCTCATACTACTACAAGTCACACTACTCTGCGGACCTAATGAGTTCTGAGTCCGCTCAGGAGGACCAAAGTACCAAACATAATGGTACCCCCGTTTTATTTTCGGATTACCGCTGTGATGTATTGTTTGGGATCTGTTGAGAATATGTACAGCTATCAGCTATTGTTGCAGTTCGTATATCGTCATCATCATCAGTATTTTAAACTAGCGTTTGTATTTTATTATATTCTGCATACGAACCTGAGGTCATTCACCTTTACACCTGTGTCGTGAAGTGTGTTGCTACCTGTGTCTTGTGATCCTTGTGCCTTATGTGCAGAATTATGGGAACCTTACTCCTATTTTCCCAGGGGTACATTATTGTCAGGATCATATTCTTATCTTTAACTTCTATTCCAAGATAAAGGACCAGGCTCTGTTGAGAATATGTACAGCTATTGTTGCAGTTCGTATATCGTCGTCATCATCATCAGTATTATAAACTAGCGTTTGTATTTTATTATATTCTGCATAAGAACCTGAGGTCATTCACCTTTACACCTGTGTCGTGAAGTGTGTTGCTACCTGTGTCTTGTGATCCTTGTGCCTTATGTGCAGAATTGGAATTGGTCTTTTCATTTGTATCATTAGTTCATTAGGTACTATTTGTGTTGTTTAGGAACTCGTCGAGAATTGGAGATCATTAAAATCCCTGTTGGTCCAAAAAGGTGGTCATTTTATTTTTTTGCATAATGTTGGTACTTCTAGGAGTTCTGTATTAGTATTGTTGGTTTTAGGAGTTATGTGTTGGATTTGTTGGATATTTTAGAAGGTTTGTGTTGTTTGATAAGTTTTCTCTTGGTTCTGTTTGACTGAGCATGGGGTGGCTCATCATCAATTTGTTTGTCATTGTAATTTGTTTTGTACATTTGTTCTCTGATGACTCGTCGACTTTTCTTGTAGATCTTGTTTCACACATTGTTGCCTTTTCGTCTTTGCTTAACTTTGTTTCGTTTTTGTCTTTTCCTTCTGTGACTTTTATTCCCTCAACTTTCTTTTCGTACGTAACCTTGTTTCGTAAATATTCTTTGTAACATTACCTAAATTGATTTTTAAGCCTTTCTTGTTTGCTTCGTGATATTCTTACTCCATGATCCCTGTCACTTTCTGGCATCTTCATCCCAGCTATTTCCATCGTAAGCAAATCGGGCGTACTTTCATAAATAATTTTTAAATCTTAACTTCTTTCCATTCTTCATATGAGTTTTTTATGTCTTGAACTCTTTTGCTTCCAGTTCCTTTGATTGTTTTCTAACGACACAACTACAAAACTATCACTTCCCTGGGAAAATTTCATCGCCTATCATTGTCATATTGTTTACTTCTTGGTTATAATTGTTCATATTGTTAATTTGTTAGCTTGAAAAATTTTAGTAACAAGCTAACACGAGTTAATTTTCAAGTAGATATAACCGTGTAATGATTTACCATAAAAACCACTTAAGCATTAAACAAAATTCAAATTGAACAATAAAAATATTGGAGTTTATATGCATCATCAAATCATTACATGGCAATCAAGATGGTTTATATTATAATTCAAGCTATTAAAATAATCACATACATCCTCTTAAAATAGAACATTAAAAACGCGTAATAAAATCACCATTAGGGGGTGCTCCAATGGAGTGGATTATGACACTCGAAAGTTATACTTGTCCCTGTAATTTCCCCCTTTCTAAAGAATGTTCTGAGAGCTTCGTCAGTTGCCCTAATTCTATGTTGGCAGGAGGAAGAAGTGTATTATGAGTTTAAATTTTAATCCTCGACATAAAAGTTCAGTGAGTTTAACAATAATTACCCACATATTATGTATATTGTGAATAGCTGATTAGTTCTCAGTGAAGTCAACAAAGTATTACTTTATACTTGTCCCTGTAATTTCCCCCTTTCTAAAGAATGTTCTGAGAGCTTCGTCAGTTGCCCTAATTCTATGTTGGCAGGAGGAAGGAGTGTATTATGAGTTTAAATTTTAATCCTCGACATTGAAGTTCAGTGAGTTTAACAATAATTACCCACATATTATGTATATTGTGAATAGCTGATTAGTTCTCAGTGAAGTCAACAAAGTATTACCTACTTGAATCCATTTTCACATGCAAATCACAAATGTTATCAAAACAATGAAGACTTCACCTTGTGTTAGTGCGTTATAGTGATAATGATTAGTTAGCCTGATATCTCTCAAAAATTATAAAGATGACAAAGACCTCTTTTGCATAAGTGCGTTCTCATGTGAATTTTAATTTTGACTTTTGGGATATTTTTCACTCTCGCTCTATGACGAATTTATTTATCGTGTCCGGTTGCTCCTTCTATTAAGAAAAGTTTGCAAATCATCGCTGATTAGATTTTCGCTTAGACTTTAGATCTATTTTGACGGCCTTTTGGTGAAAAAATCACGGCTCTTTACATGTGTTTTTTTTTTTTTTTTTTTTTTTTTTTTTTTATAGGACTGTTTTCCCCTTTGCATAAGTGCGTTCTCATGTGAATTTTAATTTTGACTTTTGGGATATTTTTCACTCTAGCCCTATGACGAATTTATTTATCATGTCCGGTTGCTCCTTCTATTAAGAAAAGTTTGCAAATCATCACTGATTAGATTTTCGTTTAGACTTTAGATCTATTTTGACGGCCTTGTGGTGAAAAATCACGGCTCCTTTTTACTATTTTCATAGGAAAATAGTCTTATTCTTTTTCAAGGTATGACAATATTTTATGTCTAAACTAAAGCCTCTTTTGTTCTCTCAGTTGATATCGTTATTTATGCACTGTCGACACAAAATGATCTTGTCTACATTTTTATTTATATAAGAACATACGAGCAGTATCCAGTATCTAATCGAGTATAAACTTTACATGAACTTTGAAATTCAAGCTCGGGCGTAGGCTGTACTGTTTTAGACAAGAGGCTGTGTTTTTTTAGACAAGAGGCTGTGTCAGAATAAGTGGCTGTGGTGCTAGGACACGCTTTACACTAAAAGTTCAGGTGTACCTCTGTATCTACATGATGCAGTTAGATAAACAAATAAATTAGATCTTGGAGATACGTTATACAGGGTTGTCTGATACTTTGTCAATGTTGAGAAACATCGTTAGGCAGCCTAGTTTAGCTTGGGAGGTAGCGCGTCTGCCTTGTAAGCGCTAGGTCTCGGGTTTGATTCCCGCCCGGGGCGAACTTTATCCTAATCATGTAAGGTTCGTTTTTGGAACGGCCGGCCGGCTTTCTCCGATCCTGTCCCCTTCTATTCAATTTCGGGACCATCAGAACTCCGTTCCTACAGTTCTCAGTAACAAACCTTTGGAGAAAATAAAACTAAAGTCTATGTACAGAAAACAATCTGTGATCCACCCTATAAGGAACCTGACGAGTAAATAAATTAGACTTCAAATATTAGAAGATGGACCTCTCCATATCACCCAGTCTAAAAGTTAGTCCAAATAGCTGATGAGTGCTTAGATGTGCTCATTAGACTGGCCCTTAGCTATAGAGGTGGGAAAAAAATCTTGGAAAAGTCTTGAATATCACTCGATTTCTAGTTCCATTTAGTGAGAATATTATAGAAGCGTGTTATCACTAAGCCTGTTCCAATTGCCCCGTTATGACGATAAGGGCCTTGTTAAAATCTGTCCTCAACATTAATAACATAATTCTCAAAAGTGTGACATGCGACTTGCATTAGAAGTTGAAAAATTCAACGTCAATTAAACAAAATTATGAAAAGATGATTGAGGTTGAGAATCAACCGTATTAAGGCGGGTGTTAAGTAATGCAATATGACATCAGGAGAAAGATTAAAGTGATAGTTTTGTAGAAAAAGCAAGCTTGACCGAAATCGATTCTTGTCGTGGTTACAAAAAAAAATGATAGAACTGATAGAAGCGATCTGATTTTGCCTACTGTCACCAAGAAGCAGAGGATCTTGTAAGATCTTGTGACAATTGTGACAAAAGCATTATCTGTCATCTTTGAAATCCTATTAAATCTTGAAATGGAATAAATTGGTCCAAGCCAAATCGGCTTTGGCTCAGTCCAACAACTAGGCGAGCCTGAAAAAAATAGTAGAAAGATAGGTTCAAACTTGGCCCAAAAAGAATGTATTACACTTATTAACATCCAGTCCCATCTCAGAATCTCAGATATCCTGATAAGATCTACTGATAACACCAGATAACCGGTGAACGTGCCCAAAATGCTGATAAGGGATCACGAGCGTGGGTAATTGATTTACTCTCGTGCTGATCCTATTAGTCCGATGTGATAAGTGATACCATCTCAACTCTAAACAACCGGACCCGGTGTGATAAGTGATACCATCTCAACTCTAGACGAAACCTCTCACCGAATTTTGGCTAAAGTGAAAAGTCCATTCACCCCTAGAAGACTACACTGACCTCACGTGACGTGAAGGCAGTGTGTTCATACCTTATGAGTATGTACTTGTTTCGTTCTAATATTGGTCGAGTTTATACCAACAAGAATAATATTACAGCATTAAACTTTCTGCGGACATATAATCGAACAAAGCCGAAGGTTCTATTTTCATAACTTGTCAACTTCTCTTGACCTTCACCCTTTCCCAATTGGTGACATAAAACGGTACATCAAATCTTCTCAATAATCTCTATAGAACGATGTCCACCTATGTCAAGCATAAATAATAAACTTACTCTATCAAGCATTAAGCATATACGAAGTGTTGTCAACGTGTTAAGTCCGTTGATAATGAGGCTTAACACACACACGGTCAGGTATTGTTTACACTATTGGATATTTAGACCATTAGAATCGAAGAAAATACCTTGTTAGAATGAGCTTAGAGAGGTCTATTGGAAGTATTCCACTTATTAACATCCAGTCCCATCTCAGAATCTCAGATATCCTGATAAGATCTACTGATAACACCAGATAAACGGTGAACGTGCCTAAAATGCTGATAAGGGATCACGAGCGTGGGTAATTGATTTACTCTCGTGCTGATCCTATTAGTCCGCGATGTGATAAGTGATAGCATCTCAACTCTAAACAACCGGTGTGATAAGTGATACCATCTCTACTCTAGAGGAAACCTCTCACCGAATTTTGGCTAAAGTGAAAAGTCCATTCACCCCTAGAAGACACAGATAGCTACACTGACCTCACGTCTCCGTGAGCTCACGTGACGTTAAGGCAGTGTGTTCATACCTTATGAGTATGTACTTGTTTCGTTCCAATATTGGTCGAGTTTATACCAACAAGAATAATTATTACAGCATTAAACTTTCTGCGGACATACTCGAACAAAGCCGAAGGTTCTATTCTCATAACTTGTCAAGTTCTCTTAACCTTCACCCTTTCCCAATGGGTGACATAAAACGGTACATCAAATCTTCTCAATAATCTCTATAGAACGATGTCCACCTATGTCAAGCATAAATAAACTTACTCTATCGATCATTAAGCATATACGAAGTGCTGTCAACGTGTTAACTCCGTTGATAATGAGGCTTAACACACACACGTTCAGGTATTGTTTACACTATTGGATATTTAGACCATTAGAATCGAAGAAAATACCTTGTTAGAATGAGCTTAGAGAGGTCTATTGGAATTATTGTACGAATTAGGCCTAGAAGTAGTCGAAGGATATTATAGAAGCGTGTTATCACTAAGCCTGTTCCAATTGCCCCGTTATGACGATAAGGGCCTTGTTAAAATCTGGTCTCAACATTAAGAACATAATTCTCAAAAGTGTGACATGCGACTTGCATTAGAAGTTGAAAAATTTAACGTCAATTACTTAAACAAAAATATGAAAAGATGATTGAGGTTGAGAATCAACAGTATTAAGATGGCGGGTGTTAAGTAATGCAATATGATATCAGGAGAAAGATTAAAGTGATAGTTTTGTAGAAAAAGCAAGCTTCACCGAAATCGATTCTTGTCGTGGTTACAAAAAAAATTGATAGAACTGATAGAAGCGATCTGATTTTGCCTACTGTCACCAAGAAGCAGAGGATCTTGTAAGATCTTGTGACCATTGTGACAAAAGCATTATCTGTCATCTTTAAAATCCCATTAAATCTTGAAATGAAATAAATTGGCCCAAGCCAAATCGGCTTTGGCTCAGTCCAACAACTAGGCGAGCCTGAAAAAAATAGTAGAAAGATAGGTTCAAACTTGGCCCAAAAAGCAAAGCCTACAGAAAGAATAGAAAGCCAACAAAAAATGGTCATATACGCATTAGATACATTCTGAACCCAATCATTCAGTGGGACTCCTAAACTCATGAATTGGGCATTCCATTCAACACCAATATATGTAAGTTTACAACCGATTCTGTGCAGTAAATATTGTATTCCATTAGGAAATATCTTAGTACCTACCTAATATACCTACTGTAAGTATATGTAGGTGCCAATTATTTATATATAATACAATTATTGATTCAGTACTGTAGCTTAAGGACTATTAATATTCAATCTATGCATCTATGAAATAAATCTAATACCTACTTCTCTTTGGTATTGTTGGTACTTCTAGGAGTTCTGTATTAGTATTGTTGGGTCTAGGAGTTATGTGTTGGATTTGTTGGATATTCTAGAAGGTTTGTGTTTGTGTTGTTTGATAAGTTTTCTCTTGGTTCTGTTTGACTGAGCATGGGGTGGCTCATCAACTCATCATCAATTTGTTTGTCATTGTAATTTGTTCTCTGATGACTCGTTGACTTTTCTTGTAGATCTTGTTTCACACGTTGTTGCCTTTTCGTCTTTGGTTAACTTTGTTTCGTTTTTGTCTTTTCCTTCTGTGACTTTTATTCCCTCAACTTTCTTTTCGTACGTAACCTTATTTCGTAAATATTCTTCATTACCTAAATTGATTTTAAGATTTTTAAGCCTTTCTTGTTTGCTTCGTGATATTCTTACTCCATGATCCCTGTCACTTTCTGGCATCTTCATCCCAGCTATTTCCATATTCCTTTTCATTAGGGGACAGAGATCCATAACCTATCTATTGGTCCATAGATTTTCTCTTTCATCATTTGAAAATTATCAAGTATCAACAAATCAACATAACAATTGACCCAAGGTAATCCAATAAATCATTATTGAAAGTTGTAATCAAACAAAGCCAAACAAAAAGTTCAACATGCCCTCCGCACAGTTACAAAATCTCCTTGGAGAGATAAATAAACCAAAGAGGAATAAAAGCCTTCTTGTCCCCTATCTCCAATCCTCCATGATCCATAATCCATAATGCAAAGAGAAAACAAAAAACATAAACCTTATATGCCCTGTTGCCATGCTCGAATGACTTTTTTAATCACGGCTCAGCTTTTTTTTTTTATTTATTTTTCAATCTGGGGTAATTTATTTTTTCCATCTGAGGTTTTTTATTGTTTTTAATGGTTATCTCTCGTTAGGTATTTATTTTTCAATCTGGGGTAATTTATTTTTTCCATCTGAGGTTTTTTATTGTTTTTAATGGTTATCTCTCGTTAGGTATCATGAGTACTAAGTCACCATTTTTTATGCTTTTTCTTCAAGATAGTTTGGACTTTACTTCCTTCAAGATAGTTTGTACTTTACAAGATAGTTTGGAATTTACTGTGATCTAACATGACGTAAAAAGACATAAATGCTACGTTAAGCACATACGTCATAATCATAAGTACATGATTACCTCGTTTATCCAATGAGGGGGGTATAAGACTTCTCAGTTTCTCACGCCATCGTCACCAAATTAGTAATAGATCTTACTTTTTAAATGAAACTGAGGAACTTTCCTTTGTCATTTTTGCGTCTGACATTTTTGCGACCTACCACCGCGCCTAAATTTTCTACCACCATAGTTGACAAATGTTGACATCGGACGCATTAATCAAATATAAATTCACGTTGAAAAAATTGAAATTAATTTACATTAAATCAATGCTCTTGACATAGATAATAAAAAAAAAAACGAGCTGACAGAAATTAATGTGGCGTAAATATACTTTTTTTATGCTCGTAAAAAGATGAGAATTCCAGGCGAAATATTTGTACATTCTTGGGTCTATGTCAATTCGTCGGGGAGGTCCCTATAGGAATCACACCTCTACCTGTCAAGTTATAGGAGGAGGACTTACTTTTTCAAGATAAGAATTTAGACTGAATTTCCTATCGTCTCATTCCAGTAAGCATTAACAAATTAACACAACTATCTCAGACTAGCACCACCACAACAACCTGATAAAAGAGGTAACTCTAGATTCTGGAATAAAAGGAGTACAATCGCTACTAATCACAACTCCTTTCAAGTCCATTTTGTCGAGGAAACACACAGACATAAAACAACAAATAATGTATTACACTTATTAACATCCAGTCCCATCTCAGAATCTCAGATATCCTGATAAGATCTACTGATAACACCAGATAAACGGTGAACGTGCCTAAAATGCTGATAAGGGATCACGAGCGTGGGTAATTGATTTACTCTCGTGCTGATCCTATTAGTCCGGGGTTATCTTGGATCGTGTTAGAAAGAGATGGAAAAATTAGTAGTAGAAAAAGACAAAAAGAATTACACTATTAGAAAAGAACAGAAAGGATTGGACTACATTAGAAGATAGAAAAGGACAGAGAGGATAGACTTAACATTGGAAGGATAGAAAAGAAGAGAGATAGGATAATGTGTCCATATCATGTTCTTTGTCATATACAGGGTGGTCGTAATCGGATAATATGACAACATTGGAAGCAATGTGGCAAAAAACTAGCAACATTGCCAACATTACAAACAAAGCAGAAGTTAGGCTTAGCTTAGGAGATTTTTATTGTATTGTTTTTAAAGTTTGACCTTGAAATACTTCGTAATATTGTATAAATTGACTGTCATATAATATAAGAACATTCAATTCAATACTTCACAAGCTAGGAACATTGAAAACAATAACAACAACAACAACAGCATTTATCCAGATCCCCACTGAAACCCTATGACACCCTGTAAAAAGTTCAATCCTAGGGTCTGGACCATCCATTCTCAATTAAATCTCCTAACACGGTTTGGTGAGCCGTGACCAAGTGGTTTTTTATGGTATCAATTAATCAACCAAAACTTGAACCTGGTACACTATATGGAGAATAATTATCATGAATAATTAATACGCACGGGGAATCTGAATCGTGGACCATCTACTTAATTTACTATGTATATTAACCTGGAAAACTGTGAAGACCTAATGGAACTTAGAAGAAATAAAGAAAGCATGATGATATGGACCTACCATTTACCAGAACATACAAAGCTGTGGGTCTACATTTGAAAACAAAAAAAAATAATAATAAAATAAAATAAAACTGAAAATAGTGAAAACTGAGATCAGAAAGTGTAGGAAATAAATATTTAATTATTGCCAGCCTAGTTAGCTTAGTTGGTAGTGCGGCTGCCTTGTAAGCGCTAGGCCGCGGGTTCGATTCCCGCCCGGGGCGGATTTTATCCTGATGGGATAATGTTCGTTCTCCGAACGGCTGGCTTTCTCCTATCCTGTCTTCCTTCTCTCTTCGATTTCGGGACGATAAGACCATAGCAGTTACAGTTCCCTCTGTCAAACCTCTTAAATAATAATAATAATAACATCTTTTCAACGGGTCCAGAGCATCATGAGCACGTTCAGGGTGATCAAACCTTCGTTGTTACGTCGTTTGTGGTTGAGAGATTTTTTTCAAAATTAAATGACCATTTTATTACTAAATTTCTTATTGAGACACCCTGTTTGTGATCACACTTCTAATAATTATAACGACTGTGCAGAGATAGACATAGAACTGAAATATACATTAATATGTATAATAAATATCTGCACAATTGTATACAATAAACATAATTGTTGCACATAATAGTACAATTGATACATACATAGATCCACGGCAGTGTTGTTACATAGGGTACATAACTGGTACTATGTAGTATGTACTAAACATAGTACTTGGTACATAGATTATGTACTCGAGATCTAATGATGTACTGCGTTATTGAAGATTGATGAAGTATAATTAGTACGATTTACACAATTAAATTTACGAGAAGAAAAGTTAAGAAGTTTTTCGGCACTTTGGTTATGCAATCCAGGGGCATTATGTGGCGTTTACCCAGTTTTGAGTCCATAACTCCTAAACAGAGGGGTTTAGAACTTCAATAAACATAATTGTTACACATAATATGTAGTACAATTGATACATAGATATACGGGCAGTGTTGTTACATAGAGTATATAACAAGTACTATATGTACTAAAGATAGTAGATTATGTACTAGAGATCTAATGATGTACTGCGTTATTGAAGATTGATGAAGTATAATTAGTACGATTTACACAATTAAATTTACGAGAAGAAAAGTTAACTGTTCGTACGACTCGTATGTATAACGTACATTATACTTCGTACATATGTTACGAGAAGTACTATCCAAGTATCCACGCGTTTAGTCTAAGTAAAGTATAAAGTACCACTACATAATTATATAAATAAAATATGTGAAAAACTTTTATACATAATGTGTATAAAAGTTTTTATGTACTTACTTAAGTGGCAACATTAAAAGGCCAGAATTAAAAGAGGTCTGGGTTATATAAAGAAGATCTTTTAGGTGGTTAATATCTTGTAGAAAAAGAAGTAAGGAAGGAGAATAACCATCCTGTTCCCACCATACGAGTATTTCATGTTTCTCCTCTTCGTCTTCCTCCTCCTCCTCCTCCTCCTCCTCCTCCTCCTCCCCCCCCCCCCCCTCGTCCTTCCTATCCCTCCCTGTTTCCTTGTCCGTGTCTGAGAATGGTAAAGCTAGATCTCAGTTGACTTTTATCCTATCAGGAGCGTCATCCTCCTCCACGGCCTCCACCTCTTCCTTCAGGGCTTCCAGGAGTATTTTTTCCTAGTCTCTCCACGCTTTTTGTTACAAGTATCACATATTGTGTTACACGTACCAGACCTCGTGGTACTTGAAACGATAGAAGAAGCTGTTGTTACTCTTGTAGTGCATGTCTCAAGATACTATATCAGCTAACCCGTTCAAATCATAAGGATCATTCTCCCAGAAGCTCCCAGATCGGGTCCAAAATTTATTGCGGAAATTTTCTAGTTACATATTGGAGAATTTCGCCAAAGATGTATCTTTTTTCTAGACGTTTGATAACGGGGACTGTAACGGCAGAGCTCTTTATCGTCCTGAAATTAAAGAGAGAAAAGGGACGCACCGCTCGGAACGAAATTTATCCTAAACAGATGAGATTCGATCTCAGAACGACTGGCTTTCTCCTATCCTGTCCTTTCTTCGAATTTGATGGGACCATAAGACCCCCGTTGGTACATTTCCCTCTATCAAACCTCTTTAAAGGAAAAATAAGAACTTGGAACTTGTTTCGTTCGATTTGGATTATGAAGGGGTTAATTCTACTACACTCTTTATACTGGTGCAACTCCTTGGAACACGTGTGTTGGGTTAAAGAGAGAGAGAAGATGGGGTTTTACTAGCAGAGAAAGAGAGAAAGATGCTGGTTTCTTCAAGAAGAAAAGAGACAGAGATGAGAGTTTTACTAGAGGAGAAAGATAAAGAAGATGCTGTTCTTTGAAAAGAGAGACAGAATGATTGGGTTTTCACAGGAGAAAGAGAGAGAGAGACGTAGTCTAGGAGCGCGGGAGATTTGGTCGTGCCCAAGGGGTTATCTTGGATCGTGTTAGAAAGAGATGGAAAAATTAGTAGTAGAAAAGGACAAAAAGAATTACGCTACTAGAAAAGAACAGAAAGGATTAGACTACATTAGAAGATAGAAAAGGACAGAGAGGATAGACTAAACATTACATTCGGAGGATAGAAAAGGACAGAAAGTATAGACTTAACATTGGAAGGATAGAAAAGAAGAGAGATGACTTAACATTGGAAGGATAGAAAAGAAGAAAGATAGGATAATGTGTCCATATCATGTTCTTTGTCATATACAGGGTGGTCGTAATCGGATAATATGACAACATTGGAAGCAATGTGGCAAAAAACTAGCAACATTGCCAACATTACAAACAAAGCAGAAGTTAGGCTTAGCTTAGGAGATTTTTATTGTATTGTTTTTAAAGATTGACCTTGAAATACTTCGTAATATTGTATAAATTGACTGTCATATAATATAAGAACATTCAATTCAATACTTCACAAGCTAGGAACATTGAAAACAACAATAATAACAACAACAGCATTCATCCAGATCCCCACTGAAACCCTATGACACCCTGTAAAAAGTTCAATCCTAGGGTCTGGACCATCCATTCTCAATTAAATCTCCTAACATTAAAGCCCGCGCAAGCTAACTACTTTATCTCGAAGCTGTCCCCCGGTCCAGAGTACTACTATTAATAGTACTACAAGTGGGCGGACTTGCGCCAAGACTTGCTGCAAGCCTGATATAGAACCAGTTCCAAGGTTCATTGCACCTCGGGTGCCCTGTAGGGGGGGACCAGATTGATCCACAAAAATATAGAAAGATATACAGTGTGACTGGGACATTGGGTGCCGAATTGGGCTGTTGGATATGCTGAGAAATACTTACCAATATCATTGTAAGGTGGGTCCACATTGTTGGAAATATCGGACGATGATGTTTACGACAATGTGTCCTAAATGTGGACATGATACGACAGTTTCCAATATTAAACTGACCAGCAAAGTTTGCTAGGAAGGTAGCGCGTCTGCCTTGTAAGTGCTGGTCGCGGGTTCAATGCCCGCCCGGGGCGAACATTATCCTGAAGTTTCGTTCTTGGAAAGTCAATTTTCTTCTATCCTGTCCTCTCTAGCTCTTCGATTTCGGGATGATGAGAACTCCGTCTACCATCTTTCCATAGGGCCTAGAGCATCATGAGCACGTTCAGGGTGATCAAACCTTCGTTGAGAGATTTTTTCAAAATTAAATGACCATTTTATTACTCAAGTACACTTGAATTTCTTATTGAGACACCCTGTTTGTGATCACACTTCTAATAATTATAACGACTGTGCAGAGATAGACATAGAACTGAAATATACATTATATGTATCATAAATATCTACACAATTGTATACAATAAACATAATTGTTACACATAATAGTACAATTGATACAGAGATACACGGCAGTGTTGTTACATAGAGTACATAACTGGTACTATGTACTAAAGAAGTGCTTTGTACATAGATTATGTACTAGAGATCTAATGATGTACTGCGTTATTGAAGATTGATGAAGTATAATTAGTACGATTTATACAATTAAATTTACGAGAAGAAAAGTTAACTGTTCGTACGACTCGTATGTATAACGTACATTATACTTTGTACATATGTTGCGAGAAGTACTATCCAAGTATCCACGCGTTTAGTCTAAGTAAAGTATAAGGTACCACTACATAATTATGTAAATAAAATATGTGAAAAACTTTTATACATAATATGTATTTATGTATAAAAGTTTTTATGTACTTACTTAAGTGGCAACATTAAAAGGCCAGAATTAAAAGAGGTCTGGGTGGTTAAGGTCTGGGTGGTTGTAGAAAAGGAAGTAAGGAAGGAGAATAACCATCCTGTTCCCACCATATTTCATGTTTCTCCTCTTCCTCCTCCTCCTCCTCCTCCTCCTCCTCCTTCTTCTCCTCCTTCTCATTCTGAACCAATCTAAAGGAAAAGAACTACTAAAGCAAATAAAGTAGGTAAAGTAATCAGTGGTAAAGTATTCGTCCAAAACAACAACCTAACACCCCGCAAGACATAACTCACAGGGCGTATTTCCAACAACCAAATCTGACTTCCTTTTCCTTGGAAATAAATTTCGGCAGACAAGAGACAAGTCAAACAATTAGATGATAGCTAGATAGACGAACTTCGAGCACCTGTAAAAAAAAGCACAAGAAATGAGCAATTTAATAATGACAATTACAAACAATTAGAAAAAAGAAGAAGAAGGAAAGAAGAAGAAATAATAATAATAATAATAATAATAATAATAATAATAATGGAACAGGTAAGGAATTACCATTTCTTTAGGTGAGTCATCGTGAGTACTAAAGTCACGATATTTTTATACTTTTCCTTCAAGATAGTTTGGACTTAGGAGGGTGCATTGTTTCGGCAGTCCAAACCAAAAGCCAAGAGAAATCCAAAAATTTTGCGACCTACCACCGCGCCTAAATTTTCTACCACCATAGTTGACAAATCTTGACATTGGACGCATTAATCAAACATAAATTCACGTTGAAAAAATTGAAATTATTTTCATTAAATCAATCCTATAAGAAAAAAAAATGAGCTGACAGAAATTAATGTGTCGTAGATATACATTTTTTTTAATGCTCGTAAAAAGATGAGAATTCCAGGCGAAATATTTGTACATTCTTGGGTCTATGTCAATTCGTCGGGGAGGTCCCTATAGGAATCCGAGGATGCAGTTTACGCCAAAGGGACCTCTTGTTATTATTTCGGTAGGGACCTCCATGGCAGAGTTTTGTTTACGATTTCGCGCGCCATCAGCAAACGCTGTCTTTGTTTTTACACCATACACCTCTTGTGAGTGTGTTTTTTCTCTCTTTGTGTATGCTTTTTTCTCTCTTTCTTTATGCCTACCGATGCGATGGTACTTACATAATTATCTGCCTGTGTGATGAGAAGATGTTTGCTTTTAGCTGAATTATTTGACAGCACATTCTTATCACTCCTTGATATTGCACCTATTTTTGGCGTTGCTTTTAGCCTTATAGTGACAATTTATTAAGGAGCTACTTAACTTACATAATGAGCAGCGCAACTAGCACCAATACAATAGTGAAAAGTATAACAATTTATCAGGTGAAATAAAACAGTCAGTTTCGCCAACTCCCAGAATTGGAATAAACTCCCAGAATAGTAATGAGCGCGGATTTTTTCTCTCTTTCTTTATGCCTACCGATGCGATGGTACTTACATAATTATCTGTCTGTGTGATGAGAAGATGTTTGCTTTTAGCTGAATTATTTGACAGCACATTCTTATCACTCCTTGATATTGCACCTATTTTTGGCGTTGCTTTTAGCCTCATAGTGACAATTTATTGAGGAGCTACTTAACTTACCTAATGAGTAGCACAACTAGCACCAATAGTGAAAAGTATAACAATTTATCAGGTGAAATAAAATAGTCAGTTTCGCCAACTGCCAGAATTGGAATAACCTCCCAGAATAGTAACGAGTGCGGTTATTATTGTGATCACAAGTTGTAGCTCACCATACTTGCCCCAATAACTGGTTCCGAACCTAACACAAAGAAGAAAAATGTCCTTTACCCTTGGTTGTAAAACGGTACCAATGGCAGTTGTTATTGTGATCACAAGTTGTAGCTAACCATACCTGCCCCAATAACTGGTTCCGAACCTAACACAAAGAAGAAAAATGTCCTTTACCCTTGGTTGTAAAACGGTACCAATGGCAATGACTCACATGTTATGCTGGTCAACTGGTCATAGCTATTCTTATGCATCCAATGAGTAAGCACATGGCCTTACACAATAAATTATTATGATCACAAGTTGTAGCTAACCATACTTGCCCCAATAACTGGTTCCGAACCTAACACAAAGAAGAAAAATGTCCTTTACCCTTGGTTGTAAAACGGTACTAATGGCAATGACTCACATGTTATGCTGGTCAACTGGTCATAGCTATTCTTATGCATCCAATGAGTAAGCACATGGCCTTACACAATAAGGTGTGCAAGCCCTCCAGACATAATGACTACGCCATGTGCTATAAGCTGGCGGTTCATGACTAAGCCTTGCAATTCAGAGACCGGAATTGCACCATCTGACAACTAGGACAGTTCTATCTTGGAAAGTTTTCCGATATTGTTCTTTGTTTTGTTATTTATTACTTACTTTCTTTCTACTGACATCTGACTTGATCTGACCAAAAATCACCACCTATTCTATGTATGTGCCTAAGAGAGGGAAAACAATTGTTTTATGATTCCTTTTTGAGAGCAGTCTTCTCAGGATCAGCTGATTTTATCTGTGACAAAATCTGAAAATACATAGGTTCATTATACCTAATTTTATTGTAACATTTGTTTTACTTAGCCTTAGTAAAATGGTCAACATAACAACATTGTTGATAAAATGGGACTTTTGTATTGGTAAAAAAAAAAGCTGTCGAATTAATTTCAAGTTTAAAATCAGTGGATATTTTTCCATTATGCACTCAGCCTCATAGTGATCTAAATGCTGATCTAATGATAACATTGATAAGTAATAGTGATAATAAAATTGATAAGAAATAGTACATAATAATAAAATTGATATGATGATAGTTATAAAATCTATTACATCCGATTCCAACCTATTGATGATATTCTCAATCGCATCCCATTATCATAATTATGTACAAGTGTTTACATAATATTACTCTACTATTATGTACAATTATTGTTTACATATAACAACATATTACATCAGTATTATTTACAAATGTTTACATAATTCTACTCTACCATTATGTATTATGTACAATTGTTTACATAATATTGCCGTTGTTCACCGGTAAAATATTGATCAAATAAGAAAACCATTGGGAGAGGCAATTAATAAAGAGAAGACGAAGAGAGATAAAACTAGAAGCTGATAGAGAAACAAAGGACTTGGCCATTAATTGCGCACTATATCTACCCAACATGTCTACTATATATAACATGACTATATCTTGTAATAAATTAAGCGCAGTCTTTGCTTGGTTTAATAAATAATTGTGGAGTATGTAGCTGAAGATTATAAAAGTTACATACGTACTAGTTGTACTAGCTACAATCATTTTGCAGTGATAATAATTTGTGTCTTACAGGGTGAGAAAAGAAGTTTTCTTCTGCATCCATGTAAAATCCATTATTCACTAAAGTCCATTCCGGCTGGGATTCGAACCTGCAACTTTTAAGATCCCGAATCTCTGTTTAAATACTCTGTTATTTGTTCATTGTGCTTACAAATTTAAGTAAGATATCCATATTCTCCATGATCACCTTGAAGTTGCCCTGAGAACATTGTCAAATTAGTTTGCTGGGGGCCATTTTATTCGTTTCTCGCCGACTTTAAGGGATCTGGCCTACCCCCTACCCAAACTTTAAATGAAGCCCAAAACTACAACACGTTGTTTGACTTTTTAAAAAA
The DNA here is from genome assembly GCF_000475195.1 of Diaphorina citri. Lineage (NCBI taxonomy): Eukaryota > Metazoa > Arthropoda > Insecta > Hemiptera > Psyllidae > Diaphorina > Diaphorina citri. The sequence goes on from NW_007378506.1 coordinate 89,857, forward strand.
AGCTCTGCTAATAAATACTGTCAGAAGGATCAAAAGCTTTTTTTTTTACAATACAATTTTACACGTTTGCCGACATTGCAAAAAAAAACTAAAAGTGCAGATATGCCGTTTCTTGCATTCAACTATGTATCAATGTGCGATACAAAAAATCATAAATCTTTTTCCCCATGACATACGACACAAGTGCCCCGAGGACATAGTCTTATTATCACAATAGCGCTTATTAGTACTGAAATTCAAAACCGGTTACTCTAATTAGTTGCACACATGTATGAAGTGTGCCCCATGTATTACAGCTTGTTCTTCTAAAGTCCTCAGGACTATTGCACTGTTATAAGCGCTAGGTCGCAGGTTCGATTCGTGCTCGGGAGAACTTTATCCTGAACAGATGAAGTTCATTCTCGGAACAGCTGGTTTTCTCCTATCCTGTCTTCATTCTCTACTCGCTTTCAGGACGAAAAGACCTTCGCAGTTACAGTTTTCTCTCAAATAACCAATTGCTGTTTAAACCATGGTTTAAATGGCTTTCTCCTATCCTGTCCTTCTCTCTTCGGTTTCGTGACGATAAGGCCTTAGTTACAGTTCCCTCTAGAAAACCTCTTTAAGGGACAAGGACTCTGAGTGTTATAATTTCCCTCTGTAAATAACTCTCAATAAATAAAATAATAATAATAAAAATCCCTCTTCAGAAAAAAAAACTAACCTTTCCCTCTCTTCACACCCCACAGGGTCTCAAAGAGTCCAAATCGGAAAGCGACAGCATTCACACTCGTCTGAGCTTGTACCTAATGTGTTTGCTTGTTAGTACTTAAAGATCTCTGTTTGACTTGTTTGAGTACTTGCTTTACTCGGTAACTGTGGTATATCTGTTTTATGTGGCTTAAATGCAGGTTGATAGGTAAAAAACTTTGTAGAAGCATAATCCACCCTTTATGGCTGTGGCTGTTTGCCCCTACACCTAAGCCTCGGAGTGGGCTTTAGTTTATGAACAAGGACTTGGAACTTTCTTCATTCGTTCTTCACTTTTTAACAGAAATCCAATCCGGTATAAACTCTCTATCATTTCTAGCACGCCCTTAAACAAGTAGCAATCGAAGCTATCTCCATTACAGTTAATATTATTACTTCAGTTCATAACAAAGGTTCGTAAACTTTCTCAAGAAGGGACTGAAAAAAAAAGTAATGGGGAAAACTGCACTTAAGTACCTTACTTGACTATCTAAGTTTAAGTTAACCTTGGGAGCAAGTTTTAAAGTTTAGTGTGCAGATTAGAAAAGTGCATTTTTTAAAAAAATTCAATGTCGAAATTATAATGTCCACTGTGCATTTGTGCAATTTAAGGTTCATCTGTTTAGTTAGATAGAAGTGTCGGAGTATGGAAAATAAAATGGGGAATTTTATAATAACGTCTACTCACTAGTACGTAGCTCTTGTCAATGCCAATGTTATTCAATTAATAAGTAAATCTATGCAACTAGGTATGGAATATTTGCAAATATGAAAAAAAAAAATCGTCCATTTAAATAATTATATTATAAGACCACATACCTACTTTTTAGTTCTCACTACATCAGTTCATTATTAAATTATTTATTCATAGAGAAAAAATTCTTTCTTCGTCCATTTAAATATATTATAAGACCACATACCTACTTTTTAGTTCTCACTACATCAGTTCATTATTAAATTATTTATTCATAGAGAAAAAATTCTTTCTCCACCACTGATTATAAAAGTTTCATTTTCTGCATTTCCTTATTTTATTAGTTTTTTTTTACTTTTCTTTTATTTGCTCTAATAATTTTGCCACTTTAATCAAACGTTTATATTTTCCTTTGTGTATCGTGTACTTTACTTTACTTTTCTTTTATTTGCTCTAATAATTTTGCCACTTTAATCAAACGTTTATATTTTCCTTTGTGTATCGTGTACTTTACTTTAATCAGAATTTCATATATAAAAAAAATAATAAGAGAAATATTTGATTGTTATTTTTGTTGTATTTCTTATACCCCCCTTTTCTTGGTGAGCTTGAACTTGGCATTGAAAATTTCTTTGTTTCTTTCTCTTGCAAATATTAGCTATGTTATATAGGTTCCTGCCAACAATGCCAACTTACCATATGAGGTACTTGAGGAAGTTCCAAAGTGCTACCTCCCTATCTGTTTCGATTCTATTTACTATTCAACTAAAAGTTAAACTTTGGCATAGCCCATCCTTAAAAATAGTGTTCGACTTTCCAACTTTCCATAGATTACTAAGAAGTTATACTATTCGTTTCAATATAACCCAACAGTTAATCAAAATACTCAGAAGAGAGAATTGCCTATAATATATTATATTCTAGATATTGGGGCATTTAATGCCAAAGGTAAGGTTTTCCACGCCAGCCTAGTTAGCTTGGTTGGTAGCGCTTGGTTCGATTCCCGCCCGGGGGTGCATTTTATCCTGAACAGATAATGCTTGTACTCGGAACGGCTGGCTTTCTCCTATCCTGCCTTCCTTCTGTCTTAGATTTCGGGTCGATAAGCCCTTAGCAGTTACAGTTCCCTCTATCAAACCTCTAAAAGAAAAAAATCCAATAGAATTGATCCGGCCTTTATTATGTCGGTTTAGTCTTTGAGTATATTGATCAGTGGCCATAATAATTATTTATCATAAATTAACCCCTTCGATCCCTTTGTCCCCGACAGGCATCATCATTCCACAGCGCACTCGTCGTGTTTCTGACGTCATAGATTCTCTCAATACGGCCAATCAGTACTACTGGGAAGTAGGTAAATCTATAAATCAGTATAAAACAGTCTATACTTCTCTAGTCTATTACAAAAGAGGGCTATTAGTTATACTGTTAGACATACTGTCCAAATCTGTCATATATTACATTACTTACTGTCTACCATTTATGAACCACCATTCTGGGCGTCCAAAGGGAAATCCCTATCTTTCGTGAAGTAAGTATCAGATGATATCTTTCTCACTGCCTCGGAAACATATTCACCTCGTCATCGATCGACGGCCGGTCGACTACATTTGGACAAATGGACACACTTCAACACCAATAACACTCCAATGGATTATTAAATCATGGTGCGATTATTTTAATAATTACCTCATAGAATCACGATTCCAAATACATAACTTCGTACAAGTAGTAAGTAATAAGTCCTGACGTTTTACCTGTATATTCGGATGAACTCTGGCCAGGGGAATCATTTTCAATTACACTTTTGCATCACATGTCTGTTTTTTCGAGGTTTGACAGAGGAAACTGTAACTACCAAGGTCGTATTGTCCCGAAATCGAAGAGAGAAGGAAGACAGGATAGGAGAAAGCCAGCCGTTCCGAGAACGAACATTAACCGTTCAGGATAAAATCTTGGACTAAAAATTAATTACCATCATATTATCATAAGCATTTGTACAATGTGAATAGATGTGTAAAGAATGTGCGAAAAATGTACCTGAAGAATGTAGGTAGACATGTACATACTACGAGAATTCAAAGTAAAGAATTTACCTCATTAGTCAGTGGAGTCATTAGCATTACAAGAGACACTATCTGAATATAGGTACAAAATCTAGTGCAAGTAGGTACTCCTTCAATAACTTCACATTCATATGTACGAGTATGTAAAGGCACATCATAATATGTATCTCAAATACATACAACAGCTAGTATAAACCAGGTATGAGTTTTTGCTACATAATTACATATATATAGTCTCATATTCGGTAGTCAGGTATGCATTTCAAATCATATATCAAATTTTGAAACAGATACACATTTCCTTGTAGGGAATCTTGGACGAGTTTTTTGACAGGGTGGAAGAAAAAATTATAGTCGTTCAAGGTAGTATGGACGAAGGGAGCCATCAACAAAGAACATTATGAGTCACATCTAATTAATTAGTAATTGGTTCAGATTCAGGTAGATAGAGAAAACCTTATATGGAGATCTCCAAAATGCAAGCACTGGTACATAGAGGTCTTGGGCCTTCGCGACCTGTCAGAACCTGGCAGTAAGTAAGTAACTGTAGACCACATCCTAAGGGGACTTTGTCTAAAACTTCTTCAAAAAACGAGAATTTTTTGCTGATGAAATCGTCATTGGAACACGCTGTATATTCGAAATGTCCTAGATAACATCGGAGTACCTTGCTGATGAAATCGTCCTTGGAACACGCTGTATATTCGAAATGTCCTAGATAACATCGGAGTACAAAAACCGGATCAAAGCCACGACAGAAGTGTGTTACGTTACCCCGATACGTGTATTTGTACTTGCATACAGGATGCGATTGACAGTTGTGACAGAGGTGACTGGTGACTCAGATCAATCTTGGCCATAACTCCAAAAGAATCGGCCGATTAGTGCCCGGAGCCACACTGGTTTTGAATGATACTACCTAGATTGAACAAAGTTTGATCTTAACTTCAAAATAGGTCGGTCGATTTTGTTAGGCCAGGCACTCACTATGAAGTAGAACTTACAGGTACACCTGATCAGGTCCGTCTGTTAGGTCTACCTGATGAGCACACACTATCAGGTAGACCTGACAGGTGGACCTAATCAGGTGTACTTGTCTGTTTGATATTGATTTAATTCCCATGTTCAGACGAGGTCGGCGTTTTCGTCAGCCTCTCAATCAGCATTGGAGTGATTGGTTTAGGCTGACATTGTTAAGAGCATGAATAAAATTCAAATTGAAAACGCCCAGTATAAAAAATTAAATGACGTACAATCAGGTCTACCAACTTACTTAAAAGAATGTAAGTCAGTGAGTTCAACTTACTCAACCCGATACAATAACATGAAACCGATATAGAAATGTGGGGAAACAAGATATTTAATTACTTCAGATATTGTCTGAGGCAACTACACGGTGACTTTCCAGCGAGACTTTCACTTGGTCGCGTCCTTTCCACCTTTCCTTCATCTCAAAAAAGTTATGAGTCAACAAAAGGTCTTTTGTCTATTTAATATCTTCGTCTATTTCTCTATTTCGCCCTTCTTTTTCATCTCTCCGGATTTAACATCACTCTGCTATTAGGGTCTTTAGTCCACACGCGGTCTTTAGTCTACACTGCTAATTAGGGTTTTTAGTGGCGGGGGGTTTTTCATCCATTTGATGACCCGTGTCAAAGTATAATCTCTGACCGAGACGCGTCCTTTTCTTCATCTCAAAAAAGTTATGAGTCAACAAAAGGTCTTTTGTCTATTTAATATCTTTGTCTATTTCTCTATTTCGCCCTTCTCTTTCATCTCTCCGGATTTAACATCACTCTGCTATTAGGGTCTTTAGTCTACACGCGGTCTTTAGTCTACACTGCTATTAGGGTCTTTAGTGGCGGGCGTTTTAACCTCCATTTGATGACAAGCATCTTCACTTTAATTTCACACAGTCTGATTCTTGAGTGGGGCCGTGAAAAGCCATCATCACACAACTTACTGTCCAGATGGCAACCTATTCGGATACCAACCACGAGTGTACCATTCAACGTTCTACGTATTGCATCTCTGCGCTGTTCGCTTCTGATCGCATTTCCATAATCCAGACACAGATCAAGTAATAAGCCTACACAAAAACACGTGTTCCAATATTCGCCCCGAAGTCAAAGGACCAATATATTACGGGACACGGGCCAGTGCATTTCGTGCTTCACATCTGACAACTCATAATTATCACCCAATATCGGGATATGTGGTTTCGAACTGCATCCAAGCAATAAGCCTACACAGAAACACGTGTTCCAATATTCGCCCCGAAGTCAAAGGACCAATATATCACGGGACACGGGCCAGTGCATTTCGTGCTTCACATCTGACAACTCATAATTATCACCCAATATCGGGATATGTGGTTTCGAACTGCATCGAAATGCAACATGCATTGGCAAAAAACGAATTTTTTCTAGTATTTATAATCAATACTTTTGAGCGGTTGCCAAGGTTACTGAACGCTCGTGAGTAAAATATTGTGAAGAGCCCACGAGAAGAAGGATGTGGGTTTGTACCTACTGTTATGAGCTAGTAGCAGGGTACCACATTACCCCTTCCTGTTTTTTTTCTAGTATATATAAACAATACTTTTGAGCGGTTGCCAAGGTTACTGAACGCTCGTGAGTAGATATTGTGAAGAGCCCACGAGAAGAAGGATGTGGCTTTGTACCTACTGTTATGAGCTAGTAGCAGGGTACCACATTACCCCTTCCTGTAGAAGTGACAGTAAGGGATAATGATACATTATCTTCAAGGCCATGTGTGGAAGAGTAGGTTGAAGATATTAAGATTCAGCATTTTCAGCAGGCACGAAATACTGGGAATGCAGACTTGGCCTTAATTTTCAGATATCACCACTTTTATAGGCCGACATTTTTGGATAGGAACTTGACCTTTTTTCACATTTGTGTTTTTGTGGGGGTATTTACATACTTGCATAGGCATATATCTTGGTTTCTTTCACTCTGGTAACGCTGGTAAATATGTAAATCCATGTTAATACCTTGCTCGTTGAACGCATAGCATGTTTACCTCGACAGATTAGTAGCTGATACTAATTGCTACTATGTAGATTTGTAGATAGAAGCTGTGGTTTGGAATTACAAATCATTTTCAAATCATTGCTGATACTAATTGCTACTATGTAGATTTGTAGATAGAAGCTGTGGTTTGGAATTACAAATCATTTTCAAATCATTACTGATACTAATTGCTACTATGTAGATTTGTAGATAGAAGCTGTGGTTTGGAATTAAGAAATTTATTCAAATCATTTGCACCTTTTCCTTCTGTGTTTTCTATTCTCTGGATCTCTTCTTTCTATTCAATTTTATCATTAGTTAAGTATGCAATTATGTATCTTTCATCTTTCGGAATACTTATCTATTAAAAAAAAAAAAAAAAAAAAGCATAGAAGCACCTTTCTCTTGTGTGTTTTCTATTCTCTGGATCTCTTCTTTCTATTCAATTTTATCATTAGTTAAGTATGCAATTATGTATCTTTCGGGATACTTATCTATAATAAAAAAAAAGCATAGTAAATAATTGTACTCATACTAACACCTTTTTCTAATGATGCCCACTTTCACATTGATTCAACTGGTAGAATAAATATGAAAGGACCTTTTTGTTATAGCTCTTCACTAGTTTCTAGTTTGTCATCCAGTTACTCAACTATGGTAAAATAATTACCTAACCATCAAAGGTCCTTCGTTTAACTATTTGTTGAACCTCTGGATACCTTACCTTAACAATCGAACTGTATTTCCGGCTAAAAAAAAGTTCTATTCACTCGTACTTGTGAGAACATTTTCGAAGTCTCGGTAACTTTGTGGTTTGTGACTTTGTGAAGTTCCAAATCAACCGTAACAAGAAATACATGTGAGAATTGGAAATTTAATTTACCAATTAGCATACATTAACATTACTCACACTTCAAATGAAAAATCCAATCCATTTGTACCCACACACTCTTGAGGGTAAAATAATACCTAATTACCTACAGATTCAAGAACCAAGAAGGTAGGTATTGGAATGCCTGAGAAAACCAGAAATGAGGTCCTAAGGTTATGTTGTCAAGCGTGCTCAGTAACATACTGCAAGGGTTAATGATGTAATAACTACAAGAATTAAAAAGAGATGTAATGATGAAGAAAGTGATGTAATGATGGAGAAAGTGATGTATGAAGAAGAAAGTGATGTATGAAGAAGAAATTGATGTAATTATTGATATAATGATGAAGAAATTGAGGTAATGACGAAGAAACGAAGAATAAAATGATATAGAGAAGTAAGAAGAAAGTGATGTTATGAATAAGAAAGTGATGTAGAGAAGTATAAAGTGATGTATTGAGAAGAAATTGATGTAGAGAAACAGAAGTAGACATTTTGACGCTGTAATGTCGATGCTCCAAATGCTCCAAATTTTTGGAGCCTATCCTACAGTCAAGGAGAAAAACAGCGAGTACCCAGTCCATCTTTTGTCTCCTAAAGTCATAAAATCAGCATTAGTGACACCAGAGGTACGTAGAGGGTTAATCAGAATACTGATTGAAGACTCGGTAACTTTGTGAAGGTCCATTCTAACCGATGTGATTTTCAGCGATTAATCGCTGAATATGCCCTTACGGGCGAAACTAACAAATATGTATATGATTTTATACATTTACTAGCTGAATTCCGTCGCTTCGCTCCGGAATCCCGCAAGTTCATCCCGAGGCATGGCCAAACTTGTGGAAAAGGCATGGCCGAACTTTGACGGGGTTTATTTTTTACCTAATTATGTTTGTTCTACACTTTACTCAGGGTGTCTACCAGACTGGAAAACCGGGAAAACCGGGAAAAGTCAGGGAATTTCATGGAGACTGGAAAAGTCAAAACTAACAATATGTTGCATTTAATGCCAAAGATAAGGTTTTCCACGCCAGCCTAGTTAGCTTGGTTGGTAGCGCTTGGTTCGATTCCCGCCCGGGGGCGCATTTTATCCTGAACAGATAATGCTTGTACTCGGAACGGCTGGCTTTCTCCTATCCTGCCTTCCTTCTGTCTTGGATTTCGGGACGATAAGCCCTTAGCAGTTAGAGTTCCCTCTATCAAACCTCTAAAAGAAAAAAAATCCAATAGAATTGATCCGGCCTTTATTATGTCGGTTTAGTCTTTGAGTATATTGATCAGTGGCCATAATAATTATTTATCACAGGGTGTCTACCAGACTGGAAAACCGGGAAAACCGGGAAAAGTCAGGGAATTTCATGGAGACTGGAAAAGTCAGGGAAAAGTCAGGGAATTTCACGAAAAAGTGCCAAAAATCGAAAAAAGTCAGGGAATTTTTCAAAGCCTAAAAAAAGACAAAGATTTCAATTAAAAAGTATGCAACCATGAAGGGGCAACATATAATCTCTCAAAAATTTCGCCTGCGGCGCTGAAATTTTGTCTCTCAAAAGCTAGAACTTCTTTCGAGGTTTGACAGAGGAAACTGTAACTACCAAGGTCTTATTGTCCCGAAATCGAAGAGAGAAGGAAGACAGGATAGGAGAAAGCCAGCCGTTCTGAGAACGAACATTATCCGTTCAGGATAAAATCTTGGACTAAAAATCAATGACCATCATATTATCATAAGCATTTGTACAATGTGAATAGATGTGTAAAGAATGTGCGAAAAATGTACCTGAAGAATGTAGGTAGACATGTATATACTACGAGAATTCAAAGTAAAGAATTTACCTCATTAGTCAGTGGAGTCATTAGCATTACAAGAGACACCATCTGAATATAGGTACAAAATCTAGTGCAAGTAGGTACTCCTTCAATAACTTCACATTCATATGTATGTAAAGGCACATCATAATATGTATCTCAAATACATACAACAGCTAGTATAAACCAGGTATGAGTTTTTGCTACATAATTACATATACATATATAGTCTCATATTCGGTAGTCAGGTATGCATTTCAAGTCATATATCAAATTTTGAAACAGATACACATTTCCTTGTAGGGAATCTTGGACGAGTTTTTTGACAGGGTGGAAGAAAAAATTATAGTCGTTCAAGGTAGTATGGACAAAGAACATTATGAGTCACATCTAATTAATTAGTAATTGGTTCAGATTCAGGTAGATAGAGAAAACCTTATATGGAGATCTCCAAATTGTTATTATATTCTAAAAAAATACCAGTTCACTTATAGTAAATATCTATTAGGGGCCCAAAGCCAGATCAAAGAGAAATGGCTGTAGTAGTCTTGAGGTCATTATCCTGGTCAAAGGTCATTATTTTATCTTGAAAAAATTGGCCTGCGGCACAGTTATTTCATGGTGCAAATGGAGGACTCAAGACCTTACCCTAGTCGGATGAAAAAAGATTGAAGAAATTTAACAGGCTTGAGAACATTGATTGCTTGGAAAAAAAATCGGCTGCGGCGCAGTGGGAATAGGGTGGAAAATCTTGGAAAAGTAGACTGGAAATTTTGAAAAATTGGACATCGGCTGCGGCGCAGTGGGAATAGGGTGGAAAATCTTGGAAAAGTAGACTGGAAATTTTGAAAATTTGGACTGGAAAACCGGGAAAAGTCAGGGAATTTTATTTTTCCATTTTGGTAGACACCCTGTAGTAGTAGCCTACTGCTGGAGTAAAGGGACTTTTCAGTCCTATGCGAGCAGTATAAATATGCACTATTATTATTACATTTGTTCACAGGTGGGACTGAACGAAGCATTCCAATTTGTCGAAGCCCACCCTCATCCCCGTCTGTGGAAACTACTCGCTGACAAATCCCTGGACCTTCTCTCCCTCAATCACGCTGAACAAGCCCTGGTCAATTGCCAAGACTACGCGGGTCTACAGCTCATCAAATCGTTACGCGCTCTACCGGACGATATAATGAAACACGCATACATAGCACAACACCAGGGCAGATTCCAAACCGCTGTTTACTGCGACATAATTGTATATGCTTTTTTAAAATCTTATTATGACTGCTTTTTACTGACAAATCTGACGAAATGTTTATTTATCTTTTGCTCAACAGTAGCTAAGTTGCGAAGCATCGGTCTTCATAACAAAGAACTTTATCAGAGGAGCGCGGGAAATAACCACGTGTTTTTGTTATCAGTAGTGTTGACCTTTATAGTAGTAGTTATGCTAGTAATACCGACCTTTATCGCCCCCCTTATGAGTAGTAGAGATAATATCGTAGTAGTATTGATGACTGTAGTAAAGTAACAGCTATTATGTATACAAATTACAGAACCTATGTTGTAATAAGCGTGGCTGGAGGGATTGAGGCTTGTTGCCAGTGAGCAGTGTCTCCACTCTTAGTGATTTTTCACTAAATTTAGTGAATTCTTGGCAAATCTAGTGATTTAGTGATTTGAGGTCAAAATCTACTGTTGTTCTTCTACCGTAACTTCGAAAACCGCCAAAAAGCGGTAAAAAAAACCGCCAACCGTTGCACCGATCTAAGGTAATGTATGCACGTGAACAATGTCATAGGAAAGAATGGACCAGCACAAGTTTCGTGTTGTATTCTTGTCATATTTGACGGCTGCTTACCAAATTTCAAGTCTCTAGCTCTTACCGTTCTCGAGACAGACAGACTGACCCAAATTTGTCATTTTAGTAGACAGCCTGCGAACGACATTTGTGACAAGCCTTCATCATACCTAAAACATTTCTCCCTCCCATTACTAATTATTATTATTTTTGTCATTCATGTAACTAGTTAGGTACATAATGTTGTATGGTCAATGGACTTTTGTTTGTTTTCAATCATGTCTTAATCAAGATTGTTTATTTATATTTGAATATGTTTGCCAACCACCCATTGTAAAATAAAAATACAAATAAATATAATTAATTAAAAGGAACATATCATTTATTTGTTCCAGGAGTATCTCAGAAGAAGGAAAGATTCTACCATGTAGATGACACCCCTGCAGGTGTTAAACATGACACTGCGTATGACGTAAGGATTGCAATGCGAGAGAAGACAGAAGACTATGTGAAAGTACTTAATCTACTCAAGATAGGTAGAGGTGCTTCGGATGCTGAAACTAACGCTATATTCCAGAATATTGGCGATAAATATGCTGAGAAATGTCAATGGTACGTTGTACTTCTTAGCTAAATTCCTATCCATCTTGTTTCAGAATGTAAAGTGACAATTTCAAGTGGCCTATCTTACTTTCAGTACTCAACAACCACACGTAAACTTATTAAATATCCTGATGGGATAATGTTCGTTCTCGGAACGGCTGGCTTTCTTCTATGTGTTTTCTTCCCCTCTGTCAAATCTAAAAAAAAAAAAAAATCTTGTTCTCCTTTCTTCAATGGAGCAGTTGCAAATGGGTAAAAATTATAAATAAATGGTCGATTCCTATGTAAAAAGTTGGGAAAAATTCAAATTCGAGGTCATTTTTTGGAAACTGAAATAGCGCCTGTACTAAACCATAGGAAATCCAAGATGACGTGCCATCAGTATGGGTTCCGTTTCTGAAAGTTTCCCGAAAGGAAAATACAACTAAAATATGATTCCTCTTTTTCTAAGAAGTAAATGTCACTGGAAGCCATCAGTGAGGTAAGATTAGATGTATTTTCCTTACGAGAAACTTTCGAAAACGGAACGGGTTCTCTTTTGGAAACTGAAATAGCGCCTGTACTAAACCATAGGAAATCCAAGATGACGTGCGATCAGTATGGGTTCCGTTTCTGAAAGTTTCCCGAAAGGAAAATACAACTAAAATATGATTCCTCTTTTTCTAAGAAGTAAATGTCACTCCCCCTCTTTTTTTTCAAAGAGGTTTGATCGGGGGAACTGTAATTGCTGAGGTCTTAGGAACGATAGAGAGAGGACAGGATAGGAGAAAGCTAGCCGTTCCGAGAAAGAGCCTCATCTGCCTAGCTCTAGGATAAAATTTTCCTCCGGCGGAAATCGAACCCGCAATCTAGCGTTTACAATCCTACAATGATAAAATCCTTGGTCTTTGACAGTTCGTCATTACTAAGGATGTTTTTGTCCCCTTCGGGTCTCGAACCCAGTAGATTTCTGAAGCTTAGCACACCTATGAGACCTTGGTCTCTACACCTAAGCGTCTAGGGAGGATTTTGTCTCCCCCGGGCTTCGAACCCAGTTGTTAACAGACCTGTTTCTCTGTTTCAGAACTATGAGAAAGTAGCCGTGGACATATTTATGAAACATCCACCTCAAGATTCCCGCAGTCACGTGGTACCTTGCTCCAACTGTTTCACTGAGCTATCTGTCTAGCTCTAGGATAAAATTTTCCTCCGGCGGAAATCGAACCCGCAATCTAGCGTCTACAATCCTACAATGATAAAATCCTTGGTCTTTGACAGTTCGTCATTACTAAGGAGTTTTTTGTCCCCCTCGGGTCTCGAACCCAGTAGATTTCTGAAGCTTAGCACACCTATGAGACCTTGGTCTCTACACCTAAGCGTCTAGGGAGGATTTTGTCTCCCCCGGGCTTCGAACCCAGTAGTTAACAGACCTGTTTCTCTGTTTCAGAACTACGAGAAAGTAGCCGTGGACATATTTATGAAACATCCACCTCAAGATTCCCGCAGTCACGTGGTACCTTGCTCCAACTGTTTCACTGAGCTACCTCTGTGGTAAGTCCCAAGCCTCCTGGCATTCCCTAGGGAGACATGGAATACTAAGTAAGATTCACCCATGTAAATTAAAAGAATTACTGGGATTTTATTATTATTTTTATTGGGTTTGATAGAGGAATCTGTAACAGTGGAGGTTTTATCGAAGAGAGAAGGAGGACAGGATAGGAGAAAGCCAGCCGTTCCAAGACAGAATAAAATCCGCCCCGGGCGGGAGTCGAACATGCCCCTGGTCATTAGTAACACAGCTAAGGCCAATGTACATCTGGTTTGTGTGGGGATATTTAATAGTGTTTTCTATTTAGGGGACAGGTTTTACTTAACAAAAGGTCTGCCTGGGGGACCTTAAACAGGGAGTAGACCAGATTAGTTTTTTAGGTGGAGATTTTAAACAGTGAAGATACCAGTCTGAAATTTCCCTTCCTAAAGAAATGGCAAAGGTTGAGTGCGAAGGGTATCCACTGGTAAATTTTTGTAGCCAAAACGAAAAGTCAGCCAAAAGCGATCACCCTAGAACTTTTTTTTTACTCAGAGTGGTACATTCTCTTTTGTAAAATTCATATAATGTGTAACTCTACGTAACAGATGAGTGGTACATGGTTGGGTTGGATGGCAGAGTTTGCCTAAGGCAATAATCCCGCCTTTTGTAAAAATTTGTATTGTATGAATTTTTAACAATAAAGAGTTTATTATTATTATAGAACTGATTGGGAGGATGACGAAAAAGATAATTCGTTCGCCCTAAATAGAAAACACATCGGATTATTTACAAAAGGAAAAAAACGTCTGAAAGATAACACACTTGGAGTAGCAAAGGAGCACAACGGATGAGCAATTGAGGTCTGTTCTCATACTCTAATACTTGAGTACACACTCTAGTATTTGAGTACACACTCTAATACTTGAGTACATACTCAAATACTTGAGTACACACTCTATAGAAAAAACATCGGATTATTTACAAAAGGAAAAAAAAGTCTGAAAGATAACACACTTGGAGTAGCAAAGGAGCACAACGGATGAGCAATTGAGGTCTGTTCCCATACTCAAATACTTGAGTACACACTCAAATACTTGAGTACACACTCTAATACTTGAGTACACACTCTAATACTTGAGTACACACTCTAATATTTGAGTACATACTCAAATACTTGAGTACATACTCAAATACTTGAGTACACACTCTAATACTTGAATTGAACAATACATACCAAACACTGAAATACTTGAGTACACACTCTAATACTTGAGTACACACTCTAATACTTGAGTACACACTCTAATCCTTGAGTACATACTCAAATACTTGAGTACATACTCAAATACTTGAGTACACACTCTAATACTTGAATTGAACAATACATACCAACACATACTCTAAATGCAAAGGACAAAAAGAATAAAGTTGCATTTTCCTTTCGGGACTCTTTTCGGAAACAGAACTGATTACGATGGTGCGCCATCTTGGATTTCCTACAGTTAAAGTACAGGCGCTATTTCAGTTTCCAAAAGAGAAATTGAATTGAACAATACATACCAACATATACTCTAAATGCAAAGGACAAAAAGAATAAAGTTGCATTTTCCTTTCGGGACTCTTTCGGAAACAGAACTGATTACAATGGTGCGCCATCTTGGATTTCCTATGGTTTAGTACAGGCGCTATCTCAGTTTCCGAAAGAGAACCGGTTCTGTTTCCGAGAGTTTCCCGAAAGGAAAATGCACCTAATGATTCATTTCTTGATTGCTGTTAATCAGCAAATCGTCCATTAAACTCACAAAGTTATTGTCTACAGTCCAATTCATGAACGAAGTCAGTCGGGGATAAAATGTGCCCTCTAGCCTATTTTCCTTTCGCAATGTTAATGTACATTACGTTCTCCTACCTTTACATTAACTTCCCCTCCTCACGAATTTTGTAATGTAGCTTTTTTCTCGCATTACGATCCGCCATCTTGTTTTACATTAGGAATATAGGAAGTTTTGGCGGTAAAACGGCAGACCAGTGTCATTACCACAGGCATCTTCATCAAATGCAGAGAATTCTATTCTATTCTATACACTTACCCAGTCCATTGCTAATACTCGTGCTCATGGCATTGACATCATCTTGCTGATGACTGCCAGTAGCACTCGCTGTGGTGGATGTTAGATCAGATGGCAGACCGGTATCATTACCACAGGCATCTTCATCAAATGCAGAGAATTCTATTCTATTCTATACACTTACCCAGCCCATTGCTAATACTCGTGCTCATGGCATTGAC
>NW_007378506.1:106031-106977 GCF_000475195.1 Diaphorina citri
ATACTTATGGTTCATCCATTTGAATATGGCAGCAAGGATTCATCTAAAAAGTAGGCTACGTTGCCAAACGTGTCAAAGGTTCAACGGTAGAATATCTTTAAAGGAGGAAGGTACATTGCACAGTGCTTCCTCCCACAATGATACTTTTTTTTTTATGCCGATGGTATTCAGTATTCGTAATGATTTATGTATTCCTATAAAAAGTAACGAAAAGATGATTTCTTACTAGAATTGAATAATAATAAATTGTTTATTATTATTTTATTTCATTTTTTGAACAAAGACTTTGTTTGGACTGCTCAAGTAAAGGGAAAGGGACTTTTCAGTCTCATTTTGGCAGTATATTGCTCTAAATAAAATAATTAATTGATAACATTGCTCTAAATAAAATAATTAATTACTAAAAAACTGAAATTAGAACAACACGATGTCTACTAAATCCAGATAGGTAATGATAATGAATGATCACAAACATACCAAATTGCATAATAAGTACCCGATGCGAGTATTA
Source organism: Diaphorina citri (assembly GCF_000475195.1). Classification (NCBI taxonomy): domain Eukaryota; kingdom Metazoa; phylum Arthropoda; class Insecta; order Hemiptera; family Psyllidae; genus Diaphorina; species Diaphorina citri. The sequence goes on from NW_007378506.1 coordinate 106,543, forward strand.
AAAATAGATACCATCTTTACCTGTTCTAGAATTCAACCTCTTGGACTTGACCCTCAAAAAAAAGGTTACAGATCGAAGCTACCTCTGCTTTTTAAAAGAGAGAGTTTATAAAAATAGACCTTTACCTTAATTGCAACAATGCAAGGAGTTCTCGCATTCTGATTGGTTCTTTCATTTTGGGTCGATGACTCCTTGCTGCCATATTCATCTGGATGAATCATAGGTATATTTTCAATAGGTAGATATTCAATTTGGACACTTATTTGTGAAAAGAAAGTAATAAAAGGAAGATTAATAAAAAAGTCCCACGTAAATTGTTCTTAAATCTGGTGATTAAAGTCTTGTAAAAATAATGGACCTTTGTAAGCGCTAGGTCGCGGGTTCGATTTCCACCCGGGCCAGATTTTATCCTAAACAGATAAGGTTCGTTCTTGG
>NW_007378507.1:0-3364 GCF_000475195.1 Diaphorina citri
TGTTTTCTCTTGAATCCTGGGATCGGGGAATAACTACGGGCTAAATTAATTCCCGGAGGGACGACCAAGCCTTGTTACACCTATTGTAATAATAAAGAAGGAGGACTAGAAAAAAGTATAAGGGGAGACGGACTATTGGTATTCGGGGCTTCGGTGTCGTTCTGTCTGGGGTCTATGCCCATTAGAAGTACTTACTCCAAACCTGGTCTTAAAATGATCGACTGAAGGGTTATATATCAACAACGAAATCAAAAGTCTTATACCCTTTTATTACTAGAAAGGAAGGACGAATCACGAAAATGGATGGTGCAAATTTTGTGTCCAGAAAACCATAAAGCCAAAATTCAAAAAAAAAAAAAAAACAAAACTGTTTTTTGGGGGATTTTTTTCATATTTTCTCACACAAATGAGCTCTGATCTTGAAATTTGTCGCGACGACCTATGATCTCAAAGCGAGAAGTTTTTAGATAACACTTTCAGTCGTTATTTTAATACCGGTTTAGCGTCACCTATGTTAAGCTACGTCGAACAAGGCCAATAAATGGATGGGTGACTTAAACCTTATATTTGGAAATAAAGGGAGAACGGGCTCTAGTCTTGATTTTAAATCATTACATGAAAGTAAAATCGAAAAATCAAATCAAGAATAATAATAATAAAACTGAAAATTAAACAAATAGGTAGTACATAGGTACTGATTTTCTTTAATCACCATCAAATAAATTACGGGCTAAAAAATTCCTGGAGGGACGGGCCCAGCTTTTGTTATTACTATTGTAATAATAAAGGAAGGACGGACTAAAAATTGCGATTTACCCAGAGGGCCATCGAGAGATGTATTTTGGGAATTACTAGGATCATGGGCGTATCCAGCATCGGGTTTGGGGGGGGGGGCCAGCCGCGGTTAAGGGTAGGTACCCCCCCCCCGTTCGACAAAAATTAATGAAGCGAAAACTGCGCCGCAGGCGATTTTTTTTTTTTTTTTTTTAACAATAATGACCCTAAAGTTGGCGTTCCGATCCTAGCTACCGGGTCGCGCCATAAAGCTGGCGTTCCGATCCTAGCGCCCGGGTCGAACGACTTCCATTACAAACTTCCAGTCGAACAAATTATTACAAAAATAGTATTTTAAATCACATGAAAACCTCACGACCAGGCGACCACACTGCTCTCAGAGCGACTGGGCAGCGCGACTCAAAAAGAGCAGCCGTGTCGCGCGACCAGGCAGCTTGGTTCGGAAAGTACTTCAAGAATACATAGGAAGCAGTAGGCAGCGGTCGCACATCTTGGTCGCGCGACCCGGCAGCTAGGATCGGAACGCCACCTTAAGCCGCTAGCTGGTTTGAAATCAATAATTCTTCAATCTTTTCCTTTCTGGCCTTGGTTTTCGAATCCCCAATTCGCACCAGAAATAAAGTGCGCCGCAGGCGAATTTTTTTTTAAATTTAGGGTTCATTAGGTAAACTCTTTTTATCTGATCTATGAGCTTGAGCTCCCACAAGATGTAGGTAATACTCATTCATTACAAATTAACTGCCCCACAGGCAATTTTTTTTTTTTTAATGAATGGGTACAAGCTTTCAGGAACACAGTCCAATCAAATTTCAAATCTTCTGTGCCGCAGGCGAAATTTTTCAAAAATCATGTTCCTGAAATTTGTGTGTTTTTTACTTTCCTTATCCTATAAGGAAGGAAAGTAATGTAATCGGGTCAAATTTTCGATGGTCAGTTTTTAATGAAAAAACACGTTTTGAGGTCCCTAGAGCCTAAATCCTAATTTTTGGCGCAATACTTCTACACATTTTGAACCTTTTTCTCAATGAACTTCAAACAGCGCAAATCGAATTAGGGCGGCAGGCGAATTTTTTAATAAATTTGGGCTACAACGTTTCAATTTGGGCCATTCGAACTTGAGATTTTCAGCGCCGCAGGCGAAATTTTCCAAAAAGTAGGTAGATATGTGCCTCATGCTTGTCACAAGTTAATTTTATGCAATTTCTTTGTGTTATTATGTCACAACTTTGGTGCTCACTGCAGCATTGTAGGATTTTTCCCAATACATATCTCAATAATCCTAACAACCAATGTTTACCTACCATGCTCACAAGCTCTGCTTATACGGATGGGTATACCATTTATATGAAAAATGTATGTTATGAGTTTTTTGTCAATCAAATATAAATGGAAACTTGTTAATAATGCTGGCACCGGTCGCTATGCGCATTTACATGTCATAGCTACTCATTTTCCTCACGAGGCTGAGTGGGCCCCGCAACAGCCAGTCACGGGATCAATCATTTGCATAAAACAAATTTCTTGACCCCGCCGGGAATCGAACCCGAGTCTCCCGCGTGCAAGGCGAGTGCAGTGACCACTACGCCATGGGAGCTGACTAATGGAAAATTAATAAATTAAATCTCACCATACGAGTTATTCCCGCTCAGAGTCCGTCGGTTCAAATATTCACTCACTCCCGCACCTCCACCGTTCACTTTACTTCCCCCATTGGTCGGGGTAGCACCTGGCGCATTCAATCGACTTCCCCCGGTGCCAGCCGATGACAGACTGGATGTGAAATAGGAGCTCCCGGTAGAACAAGTAGAGGAGGGGGAGGGGGTGGAGGGGAAACAAGCCGGGGACACACTGGTGGCGATCGTGTCGAACGAGGTGGAAACCGACGCACCGCCTCCGCCTGATGAGGAGGACTTGGACTTGTTTGAACTGAAAATGAAAAAGATATTTTGTAAATTAACCTTAGTTGTAAAAATAACATCTTGAAATGAAATAACAAAGATATTTTTCATTTCAAGAGGTTTGATAGAGGGAATTGTAACTGCTGAGGTTTCATCGTCCCAAAATCAAAGAGAGAAGAACAGGATAGAAGAAAGGCAGCCGTTCCGAGAACGAACCTTACCTGTGTAGGATAAAATCCACCCCGGGCTGGAATTGAACCCGATTCCTTAAAAAAAAGTTATGCTGCTGCCTACCTACATGTTAATAAATTCGTCGCAAGTAACACATAAAGCTCTGCCACAGTACCTACTTACCTACCTACTTTTAGGGCCAGTTCCCACATGTAGTTCGAAAAAAAAAAAAAAAAAAAATCGTGTCGTGTCGTGTGTAGTATTAGGAACACTCTCATAAATTAGGTAGGTAGGTACATTGCCTACAGGACATTCGGGAAAAAATCGGATGAAACTCACGACAAGTGGGAACGGACCTTTATACCTACATAGTCCGTCGTCATACCACCATCTCTTGAGCACTAAACTATAACACCCGTATTTATGAACAAATATAAGGATGTCCTTTGCAGTCGAGCAAGTGCTGAGCACAGGATTGCAATAATTCGGTATTTATAAAC
>NW_007378507.1:3389-6907 GCF_000475195.1 Diaphorina citri
TCTCTCTCTCTCTCTCTCTCTCTCTCTCTTCCTAATGTGAACTCGGAAAAGGTTATAGAAATATGAAAAGCTGAGGTATTTCGTAAAATGTTCTTTTTTCCCTCCTGCCTTTTTTAGCAGGGCCGACTAGTAAGAAAATCTTTTTTCGATAGCAGAAAAGTTAAAAAGAAAGAAAAAAAATTGAGCAAAAGTTAGTAAGAATCAAGCGCGCCGGGAGGGGCGCGAACGTCAAGATTTCGCAGCACCGCCCGGCAAATGTACCTAGAGGAACCGATCGACAAATGTACCTAGCTACCTAGACTCGAGTTGTATTTTCCTGAATCTGAATTCCTCTTGGAATTCTTGGATTTCCTATGGTTTAGTTCGGAAGCAACTACTCCAAAAGAGGGGAAATTAACTTCAGAAGAGTTGTTGTTTACGAGCCAGTCGATCAATATCGACTAAAAACCCTCGCAAAGTCAAAAATCCTTCGCGGGCATAGGGTTGAGCGCCCTTGACCTAGAGGAACCGATCGACAAATGTACCTAGCTACCTAGACTCGAGTTGTATTTTCCTGAATTCCTCTTGGAATTCTTGGATTTCCTATGGTTTAGTTCGGAAGCCACTACTCCAAAAGAGGGGAAATTAACTTCAGAAGAGTTGTTGTTTACGAGCCAGTCGATCAATATCGACTAAAAACCCTCGCAAAGTCGGACATATGGGCCATATTAGTTAACATAACATTAACAAAATACTAGCTCTCATTTTCTCAAGCCTCTCTGAAGCATCAATTTTATTCCAAACATCTGATTGGCCAAAATTTGTTTCAGTCTAAATTGAGAACGAGAAATCATCAGTTTCTAAAAGCAGCGCCTTGTCGTTGTAGCCAAAAGTGTCCCTTGCTACTTCCTTGAGTTGTTGACGGAAATTATTTTGGCCGTCCACACATGTAGCCTAAAAATAAACGGGGTATGTCCTTAGTTCCGGCCTTACTTGAATCTTCTGGCTTGTGAGCTTTTATGTTTTCAACTTTTTTTTCGGGAAGAGGAAAATCATTTCAATCATCAAATAATATATTATAAAGATTATCCCCTCCATTACCTTATTTTCCCGTTCCATCCCCATTTTGTATCTCCTATTTCTGTTACCTCCCTCCGGAAAACCCTTGCGTACACATATTACCGGTGTGGCGGCTTTTGTAATAAATACAAATAAATGGCCGATTCAGATATAAGATGGGCAATATATCAGCCAGTTTAATATGTTGAGCTGCACATCATCTTGAAAGTGTGAGATTTAAGAATGCGGAAGAATTGGGCGTTATTTCAAACTGATGGTTTCTAAAAGGGCCAATATTCGGGGTTGGTCCTGGAGGTGGTATACGGCCGATTCAGATATAAGATGGGCAATATCAGCCAGTTTAATATGTTGAACTGCACATCATCTTGAAAGTGTGAAATTTAAGAATGCGGAAGAATTGGGCGTTATTTCAAACTGATGGTTTCTAAAAGGGCCAATATTCGGGGTTGGTCCTGGAGGTGGTATAAATTTCCTCATTCTACAAATCGGTAGAATTTAGAATTCAATGAGATATTAGAGCCGTATTTTGTCCTATTTGTGTAGGAATAGCATTTCTGAAAAGTATTTATGTACGCCGGTCTCGAGCCACATCCAGCAACTGAAGAATCTTATATCCCATTTGATGCCGCACAAAAAAGAACTTATACTTACCCAAAATGTATAATCTGAACTTTCAGTGAAAATGTTTCACTTTTAAAAGGGAAAAGATTTGAAACTCTCTTACATACGTTACAAGTTTAATCTGGAGAAAGAAAATGATGAAAAGTTGTTCATTTTGAGTACAAAAGAAGAAAAGCGAAAGACACACCAAACTATCAAAGGGAAAAAAGTTAATGAATGTTTGAAAGCAGAAAAGAAAAGATGTAGGAGAAAGAGAGATTTTTTAAAAGAGACGAATGGAAGGGGGCACGAGAAGAGATCCCTGAGGGACTTCTTCTATACAACACTATTAAAGGCAACCCTGATTTTGTGATAAACATTTTTAAAAGAAGAGAAGAGAAAAAGCTTTTAATATTAGAAGTTTTTGTTGAAAAGATAATTTTGCATAATAGAAAAATATTAAGCTCAATTCCCCCACCCTTGTTTTTCCTAAAATCCGAGTCAAAAGCTTTAGTAATATCCCAGAATATCATCTCGTCGTACAAATGAGTTTCTTTTCTTCGCTCTCTTTATTATTTTTGTTTTGTTCAAATGAATGTGACTCTGCAAATTACTTTTCGGGCCACAAAAGCAGTAAAGAGGATTTACCTTCCTTATTATTTCTTTCAATTTACTTTTTCTGCTGGCACGCCAATGAACATTTGTCATCATCAGGTTAGTATTATCCTATCAAACATCGTGAAACATGGATGTCCTAAATAAACTAAACAAGGGTAATATCTCACGGCAAATAGGCCTAGGGATGACACTGAATTCAGCTGATTCTACACGCTATTAAAGCTCTGATTTAGGTACTGATTCATGGTATCATACTATCATTGATTTTATTGATTCGTAGTTTTATTCCTATCTAGCTTTAGTTTAAATCATAGAGACTGTTCTTCCAGGGAATGACTGTCCCAACGGCTTTCTGTTGGTCTTGAAAGCGTTTTTCCCCATGACCGAATGAATTATCTCGGCAGTTTTCGGTCTGTTGGCTATTTTCCAAAGGACATTGCATTTTAAAATGACTGTTTGATGTAGACCCCATAGTTCTGGTTTTGATTTTATTGCCTTTAACACGTCCGAACTAGCGCTTAAAGCCAAAGTGTGAGTTTTTCCCGTGACCGAATGAATTATAACAATCTGGAGGAAAATTATCATCCGGACAAGGAGGAGACTTTTGCGTCGAGTCTGATAGATCGCCTTTTTGGACTTGGTCAAAAGAGTCTTCATATACGGAATCATCAGAAGACGAGGATGAAAGTCGATATTTCGGTCTCCAATATCTTTCATCTCTATCAGGGGGTCTTGCACGCTGAAAAGGAACAGCCGCAGAGGGCCCTGGAATCTGGGACATTTTTCTTCACATACGGAAAATTTTGAAAGAATTATTGGTTTTGGGTAGGTTATCCATTTTCCAAAGCACATTGCATTTTAAAATTACTGTTTTTTGTAGGGCCCATAGCTCAGGTTTTAATTTGATTGCCTATAAGATGTCGGAGGTTGCCCTCAAAGCCAATGTGTGAGCTACACATCATCTCTAAAGTTGTTTTCTTCTTCATGGTTTTCAGCCTCCATTTCTTTCTTCTTCTTAGCCCGTCCTTCCTTTATTATTACGATAGTAAAAATCTGGTGTGAACATCACACGACTTTCCTTATCCTATTGAATGATGCTTATTTGAGTGTTCTTTTACCCTAACTTTTAAACATTGTGATTTGTATTTTAGTGGATAATAAATAAGGAATTTCAATTGTGTTAAGCATAAATGCTGTCACAAATGTCGTTCCCTGCTTAATGCACTACGCTAAATTTTATG
>NW_007378507.1:6964-106594 GCF_000475195.1 Diaphorina citri
GAACGTTTTGTGTTGCATCCTTGTCACATTTTTGAACTACATACCAAATTTCAAGTCTCTAGCTTATACCGTTCCCGAGTAGCCACATTTTCCACAATTACCTCAGGGGAATTGTGCCTCGCTCCCTCGTATGTACCACATGCCTAATGTTGGGTTAATGTCTATATGAAATCCATCATGCTATTAGACTGTTGTTTAAACATCGTTTATATTATTCTCTTTTATTATTACATCATATATTATTTCATAATCGAACTTTGAGAGGTTTTCCGCGAAGAGAAAATGAGAGAGAGAGAGAGAGAGAGAGAGAGAGAGAGAGAGAGAGAGAGAGAGAGAGAGAGAGAGAGAGAGAGAGAGAGAGAGAGAGAGAGACGTAAAGCTGTGCCCACACTTAATCCATCGAAAGTCGATCTACTATGTATGGACTGTGGACACAGCTCAATGATAAATAATAATTAGGTATTTATAGTGATAATAATATAATTATTATCATCTGTTGGTAGGTAGTGCTTGTTAATGGATAAAATAAAGTTGTGTCTAACGCTCGTACATCTATCTTATGAAGTCGTTAGGTAATAATAATAAGCTAATAACAGTAGGTAATAACATTTTTATATCATCTTCCACTTTTTTTTTTACTTACAAATCCAACCCTTCACAACACTTTTACAACCAAACTAGCATTTTACTTCAGGACATCGGGATTATTCGAAGATATTTTCCTATATCTTCCAACCCAAGCTTTATTCCAACATGCTATTAAACGTAAAGCTCCAAACCTTGTGAAATACTAAAAGCCAAAAATACAATAATAAATCCCAAAGAATCTTGGGCACCTGTAAGAAATACACTCGGGTATACTCAACTGAGTTCAGCGCCATTTCATCTGGTTTTGGAATTTAACAATCCTATAGAAACAATCTAAGGTACCTGTAAGAAATACCTACATATACCTTATACCCAGCTACGGGTACATCTGGCGTTAAGGTCCTTTTTTGGTGCCAGCAGCCAAACTCCAGGACAAAGTATATCCTAAACAGATATGTAAGATTCGTTCTCAAAGCAACTAGCTTTCTCCTATCCTGTCTTTCTTCTCTCTTGGATTTCAGAAATTGATCTCTGTGTGAATCTGTGAATATGTTTAAAAAGATTGTGTAGCTTTATTTAACAAACTAGCTGAATTCCGTCGCTTCGCTCCGGAATCCCGCTAGTTCATCCCGAGGCATGGCCAAACTTGTGGAAAAGGCATGGCCGCTGACCCCATAGAAGGACTTATCCAAACCTGGTCGACCTATATATCAAATTAAATTATAGTGTTGATTTTCTCTTGGGTGAGTTATTGAGAAATAATGATTATTAGGGTTACGCCTAATCACTATCCTCATCACTTCTGTGTGTATCTTCATCTTCAATACCAAACATCTTAAAGGCTTTCACAAAATTGGTTCCATTGTCAGTAACAGTGGCCCTAAGCTTGCTCGTTGACAATCCAAACTCTAGGTTCTAGGTGGAGGTCACTGAAGGTCAAGCCACATAGCAGCTATCTTCTTTTTCCAATTAGGCGCTTTAACCTTTTAGTAGGTCGTTCGCTCCGCAGTCTTCGTTATATTGTATAGGTTCAATTTGTTCAGGTAATCCATGACGGAGTCCACCACACTGGCGGGTGTATTGCCTAGGGATGGAACGGGATCATAGGTAAGGCGCACCGGTTCATGGATTGGACAGCAGTAATTTTTTTTTTTTTTTTTTTTAAAAAAAAGTAATTTTTTTTTTTTTTTTAAAATGAAATCAAATAAAGTTAAAATTTAATAACAATTGTGATTTGTATTTTAGTGGATAATAAATAAGGAATTTCAATTGTGTTAAGCATAAATGCTGTCACAAATGTCGTTCCCTGCTTAATGCACTACGCTAAATTTTAATGACTTGACTTGGACTCGAACCACCAACCTCCCAGATCTGAAGTCCACCGCGCCTAACCACTACACCCTACACCACTGAGGTTTGGTTACACCACTGAGGTTGTTGATTGGACAGCAGTGAGATAACGTGTTTCACCGAATATGTTCTCATTTTTTTTTTTTTTTTTTTTTTTTAATGTGGGTCTATGAAAGTGACATTTTTGTGCTATTTGAACCAACCAAGTGCACCAAGCATATATCCCTCCGTCTTATAGAGATCCTCCTGTGAGATCATCGTAAGCTTCCAATAGAAAGTTCTTTTACTACAGCAGTCTAAACAAGGTCTCGTTTTTTTTTTTTTTTTTTTTTATTATTTTTTTTAAGAGGTTTGACAGAGGGAACTGTAACTGCTATGGTCTTATCGTCCCGAAATCGAAGAGAGAAGGAAGGCAGGATAAGAGAAAGCCAGCCATTCCAGTACAAGAACGAACATTATCCCATCAGGATAAAATCCGCCCCGGGCGGGAATCGAACCCGCGGCCTAGCGCTTACAAGGCAGACGCACTACCAACTAAGCTAACTAGGCTGGCAAGGTCTCGTTTATTTTATACTTTATAGGTTAAATAACATGGTATATCAAAATTTTAGAGCCTAAATTGATAAGAGAATTGGCTAGAAAAACTCGCAAGAGACGGACATAAATTTAAATATCTGGCCAGCGCTACAGTTCATAGGTAAATTCCAATGATACATTCTCAACTGTCTCTCGGCACCTCTCACCGAAATTTTATCATGATTTCATCATACATTTCACATTTAGCGAAATTTTGATTTGAAACGGCAGAGCAGAGTGCACCCCGGAGGCCCTGCAAAAACTATTGTTCCGACACAATGAAAAGTGGAAACTTTTCCCAGGCATGAGCTTTTTTATTCTCTGGAAAACAATTAAAATAAAATTAAACAATATAAAAGTTATGAAAAAAACTCCCGACGAAATTCATTTCGAAAAGAAGCAGTTTCGAGATTTATTTTTTTCAACATTTTCATATCTCGACGGAAAAATGGGATCTTTTGTCTGCACTTGGTAAGCTTCAGGGATTGAAAAGAGTTTACTTTACTTACAGGTTGGTCTGTATAATAAATTCAAGATTTAAGGATTAGGAGGACCTGTCCTCAAGAGTATGAGTGCATCCTTAATTCGTATATTAGGCAGATGTGACTAAATGCGAACAGCAAAATAATGGAAAGGAGTCAAAAAGAGGACGTGTACTTTTTAGTCCGTCCTTCCTTCATTATTACTAATAATAAAAGGTATAGTGGACGGACTATTGTATTCGCTTCGGAGGACGTGTACTTTTTAGTCCGTCCTTCCTTCATTATTACTAATAATAAAAGGTATAGTGGACGGACTATTGTATTCGCTTCGGTGTCTGTCTGTCTGTCTGACCCAGCTTGTTATTAATCCTTTATGCATAAAAAGAAAACATCATCAGAAACACCATCAACAGATTAGGGAACCCCTGCCCCATCTTCCATGTTTTTTTTTTTTTTTTTTTTTTTTTTTTAGGTTTTAGTAGGCTACCAACGAAAAATTAAATGAAAGAAAAATTTTAGTTTGGAAAAAAATAAGCGGAAAGTAATTTAAGTAAAAAAATAATTGGAGTAAAAAGTACCGTAAAAAGTTAGAGAGCAACTAACTGCCAAAGAAAATTTGCGAAACAAAATTTGGTTGGACTGTGACAGCGAAAAATTTAGTAAAGAAAAAGAGTTTTGTTTTTTTGTTTTTTTTTTTTTTTTTTTTTTTTTTTTTTTTTTTTTTTTTTTTTAAGAGGTTTGACAGAGGGAACTGTAACTCTAGGGTCTTATCGTCCCGAAATCGGAGAGAGAAGGAAGACAGGATAGGAGAAAGCCAGCCGTTCCGAGAACGAACATTATCCCATCAGGATAAAATCCGCCCCGGGCGGGAATCGAACCCGCGGCCTAGCGCTTACAACGCAGACGCACTACCAACTAAGCTAACTAGGCCGGTCTTCTATGTTTAAGCTTCTATAGTCTTGTAACGACTCTCACGCAGCCTAAGGGAAACTGCCCGTATTATTGCTATTTCAACTTTAGCCAGCAAAATAATTGCAATAGGTACATATTGACAAATCGCGAAATTTCTTTCAATAACGGGCTACAGAAACCTACAGTGTGATACATTCCCAGCCACGCAGGCTTTTTCCTAGACATTTCTTAATGTATCGTTGTTGTTTTTAAAATAATAGGTAATAGTAAGAATCAAACGTAACAAGTAACAATGCCAAGTTACATTACTTTAATCAGCAACCAACCCACACACGCACACACACACACACACACACACAAACGCGTGCAAGGAGTTTTCAAAAGGTTTCTTTTTAAAGTTTTCAATTATATATGGTCACCCCATTGTTGCCAAAGGCCCGATGATAAGTAATTTGAGTGGCAACCTCTTCATCAGGCATACTCCTGCTTTACATTTTCAAAGACTCCTCCTCACTTTACATTTTTCGATTTTGTTATTTTCATTATTGTTATTCTCAATTTTGTTATGTTCAAACTTGTTACAATTAATTTGTGAATTTGTATAATGTAAGGTTTGATTTTGTCGAGTATCCGTTTACAAAGGCTAGGTGCGCATATACAGGGTGTCTATGTGTTTTATTTTTCAAGATGATCTATTGATCTGCCTCCTTGAAAGCAATTTTACTGAAACCTAATAATATTGTGATACTTGCATGCACTTCAAAACTTTGATGTTAAGGGAACAATTACAGGAGTTATTTCGGCGTTGATATGTCTTGTCCCTTATTCAAGCCCAATGTTTTTAAAGGGTTGCTTCTGGAATGTTAAGTCATTAATTCTGCAAAGTTAGAATTGAAATGCCCTAACCATGTTGCTTTCTTTAGAACATGCAAATTTATAGCAATATGTTTACGGTTGAACCCTTACAAAGTTGCAAAGTTCCAAATGTAGATAAATTCGTGTTCACCCTGTATTAGTAAACTTGAGCTCATAATACTTGTATTTGGTGGATGCAAAGTAAACTTGAGCAACATCCTGCTTTTTTCTCTCCTTATCAGCTCAGAAAAATAAAGGATACACACTGTATTTGATCAAATAATTATCTACCCAAGGTTTTCATTATTTTTCCATTGTAATAAAGAACATATGAAAATTATGATGAGATTTTCAAGAGAAGAGGTCCGAGAGGGGGGGGGAGGGGGGTGAAAGAAAAAGAAACATTTTAGTATTTAAAACAAGCTCTCTCTCTCTCTTCTCCCCCCCCCCCTTCATGATTTGAAGTCTAATGAAGTACCTACATAGCATTTACATTAACTGACAAGAGAGAGAGAGAGAGGAGAGAGGAGAGAGATATTAGAGTTCAGTATGAGAGAGAGAAGTTTTCTAATGCAAATTTATGGGAAGATATTTAATATAATTTTTTTCGAGCACTGTTTAGTTCTTGGCACTTATTAGGGTAAGTAGGGGTTACTTAAATTAGGGTAAGAAGGGGTTACTTAAATTAGGGTAAGGAAGGGTTACTTAAATTAGGGTAAGGAGGAGTTACTTAAATTAGGGTAATGAGGGGTTAAGTTAAGGTTAGGGGTATTGTTAATATTTTCTCGGGAGTAAAGTTGAAAAGTTTTTTCGACGGTACTTAAAAAATAAAAAGCTACAGAAGGAGGTTATACCAAGCTAGGTATTACATACTATCTGTATTTGTAGCCCCCGCTCTACTTTTTTGGGTGGTTTATAGTATGTCGTACCTAAGTATATAGTGGACTAGGTACGTAGAACTACATAGGTAATAACAACGTTTGTAAGAAAGAAAAACCATGTAAAAATAAGAAAATTGGTGGATGCGTCAAAACTCCTGTGATTTTATTTCAACGAAAATAAAATTGGTGGATGTGCCAAAACACCTCTTGTTTGCTTATCGATGTTTACATCCTACTGACTCGACTGCGCCAAATTATTATCTAATAATTATTAACTCGACTTGTTTGCTTATCGTTGTTTATTTTAATTTTTTATTTTTGTTGTAATCAGATATCACTATTACATATATCATTATCTACAATGATGATATTGAAAATTTGCATGAGCATACTATCAGAGAATGAAACTGAAATTATTTAATGAACTCCCCATCCGTGGCACAAGCTCCGGCTTTTACGGATGGGTATACATTAAAATGGAAAATATGATGTAAATATGCCTTTAGTAGCCAGCCTAGTCAGCTTGGGTGGAGCGCGTCTGCCTCGTAAGCGCTAGGCCGCGGGTTTGATTCCCGCCTAGGGCGGATTTTATCCCGAACGGACAATTCTCAGAACGGCTGGCTTTCTCCTATATTTGAGGCTCGGATATTTGAGTGTTAAAACAACCCGAGAGATAGACGAACTTGATGTGAATTAGTGGAGAGTTTTCACGCCACACCATTTCGAATTCGGTGCACAAGGGACTTTTCTGTCCAAAACAAGGCGAGAAAAAATCAAAAAGAACCGAAGAGGCAGACATTGTTTCTTACCTGGTTATCACCATAATTTGTAGTCCCTTTGTAATCTGATTAAAAACAAAATGAATAAAATATAAAAAATACCTGAGAATAGTCAAAATCCCTTTCAGAATTCCTTAGAAGCGGGATATGCTTGGCGGGATGTTTATGCTGCCTTTTGTACGTAGGCGACTCTGGGATTGTTTGGGTTATGGGGCGATTAAAACGCAATTCCGACAGAATACCCAAACACAATAATATTTCATTTTATTTTATTCTATTGTAAAGGATCTCAGTGTGAGGCTTGACGGGTTTATCAGAGGTTCTTCCAAGGGGTTTATCGTAAAATTTGGAAGCATTGTGACCCTATTCACCTCTATGTTAGATGAAATAGAGAACTATTCACCTCATAAAAGAATAGTCAGGGTAGTGGGGCATGAAACTGGATCCAGCCCCCGAAATGTGATAGGTACCTTCTTGGTAATCGAGTAGTTCATATGTAGTTAGTAGCGTAATAGGAGGAGGTAGCGTGGTAATTGAGAACGGGTCCTAAGGAGGAGGAGGTTACAGGTGAATTTAATGTGTCAAGTGTGAAACGTATGAGAGCAATTGTTGAAGAAAATAGGGAAAAGTGTCTGAGATAGGAGTGCTTCCTAGAAGTAGGTAAAATTGCCTGAGAATTCTGAGATAGAAGTGTTTGAAAAGGAAGAAATAGAAGAAGGAAAAGCAGAGGAAGGAATAGCAAGGGAGAAGGAGAATGGGAAAATAGAGCAGCTGTAAGTTTTACTTGAAGAATACAAGTGGAAAATATTTTTAGAAGAAGCTGTAGGTAGACAATCTTTTGATCTTCTTCTTTTCTTCTACATTCTTCCGTCTGTGGTCGGGGCGCTTCTAACTTTTATTCTACAATAAACATTTTTAATTAAAATAAAGTTTACACATAAAAAATATAAAAAGAGGGAAAACGTAAGAGGAACATCTTCACAATACATGTAGCAGGTTTGTACTTAGCTACCTACATCCTAGGTACATTCCTATCATTTGTAATAGCCTCTCTTCTACACCGGTTGAAACTTTATCCATTAAAGTTTTTTAATCACACACACATTTCACGTTTTTATCTATTAAAAGTAAAAGCCCCCCCTCAATGCCATATAAACTTTGAGGGCCTTTTTACAACCGACATCAGTGTTATTAGGGAGGATACATCCGAACTACCTTTAACGGTATACCGACGAACAAACATCAGGGGATGAGGGGCAATAAAATAACTTTACAAGAACTTGCCCATTATAAATTTCAGTGTCAGATCTAGAAATGTATCTATCAGAGGTCCAACTTTAAAGCGCTCCGTTCCGTTCTACACCTAACACGGGGCCTAATTTTTGACCTATGTACCTTTGTATTTGAGTGTCTTTCGACTAGCTTTGTCTTTCGAAACAGATGTAAAGCACATCATACATTGGACCAAAGAAAATTCCACTGAACATGGAGTACCTAGCAAAGTGAGCAGTAGCAAAAGGCGAATTACCCCCACCCACGTTAACCCTCCGCCACTTTTGCCTCCAGTGTCTGGTCTCCTCGTCTGCTGGCTTTTATGATTTGCGTTAATTAACGTTAGCTGGAACTGCAGAGGCGGGGGGTCGAGGAGGGGGACAGGGGATGGGAAGTATTTTGTAAAATGGAAATTAAAAGTTCGAAAAGCAAACAATGAAGGGTGTGTAACGAAACATTAGGGTGGATACAAGTCCCCTGTCCCTCCTACTCATCTCTTCCTCTTCTTTTCTTCTTCCTCCTCTTCTTCTTCTTCCTCATCCTCTTCCTCCTCTTCTACCTTCTTCACTCCCTCTACCTCTTTCTCTTCCTCCTTCTCTCCCCCTCCTTCTTCTGTCTCTCTCCTCCTTCTCTCCCTCTTCCTCTCTTTCCATCTTCCTCCTCTTCTTCCTCCTTCTCTCTCTCTCTTCCTCATATTCCTCTTTCTCTTCTTCCTCCTCCTCCTCCTCCTCCTCTCCCTCTTCTTCCTTCCCCTCTCCCTCTTCCTTCTTCTCCTTCACTTCCTAATTGAATTTAATTAACTTCCAAGTTGGGGGGATAAACAAGAACTAATAACGGAAATGCTTTTCATCTTCAAAAATCCAATAACACCATATCGTCCCTTTTTGTCAGGTATTTTCCTATGAAATTAAAGTTCGCTTACAAATACCATGCAGGAGGAGGAGGAGGAGGGAATTTCAAATTGCTTTTGAAGTTTCAAAAATGGTCAGAATAAGCCTAAAATTAATATCAACACAATATTCAAACGGCTTAGTACGTTCATGTTGTTTTAACATGCTGTTTGCTTTCACCGTTATTAAAGGTATGAAACTTGCAAGTGCGAATGTGTGAAAATGGTGGATGTGCCAAAACTCTCAACCGCATGATAAATTCGAGGACTGTAACTACTTTCATTACTCGTATAGGTAATTATGTAGACGATAATAATGATTAATTGGTAATTCCTCATTCCATAAATACTTAGAATAGAACCGTTTCACTAAAGCTGATAAAAAATTCCTTCAAAATTCCAAAGAAATGTGTTAGTAATATTAGTGACTATACTAATACCTACATCTAAAAGGTATCTAACTTCCTACCTGTACCCTATCCCTATAGCAATATAGGCTATAGTCCCTATACGTTATAATACCTGAGCACATGTTCAGATAAGGTGCTTATCATCTTCGGCAAAATGATTCATTCCTAAGACTTACACAATAATTCATTCATTATTATTGATGTATGTTGGTTGATTCATTATACAATCATCACCTAATCACGTATTTATAGTGTATCCTTGTTTACGAAATTCTGGTAACTTTGACACATCCACTAATGCTGCTGGGGTTTACCAACTCCGGATTGAGATGAAACGAGGATTTCCCTATACTTAATATCCAGGTCAACCTCGGATTAAACTCAATTCTGAGAAAATCAACGGTAGTAAAACTCAACCAAGAATATTGAGCCCTTCGTCTTCTTTTGTTCTCTCTCTCTCTCTCTCTCTCTCTCTCTCTCTCTCTCTCTCCTCTCCTCTCTTTTGCTCTCTACCTACCCCTTTCCTATTTGGTTTCCAAATTCATTGCTGTTTTGGTTTCTTTCTTTCCCTGCTTTCCCTACGTAATCATTTTATATTAAACAAATTTGCACTTTTGGCACATCCACTATTGACTATAAAATCAAGACACTCACCTAAAAGGTCAACAACTTTCAGCATTCTGTTGGCTAAATGTAAGAGTTGACCAAGTGTTGGCGAATCCAAGAAGTAGAAAGTTAAACCAAGAGATAGAAGTGTTCCAAATAGCTATGGATATTGGTCACACTAATCCAACAGTTGCTAATAATCCAAAGGCAGGCCAGATAATTCACACTCTTATCGAGGTCGAAATCCAACTTGTATTCCGAAAAACAACACAATGGTGCACTTATACACGGATGCACTGACCATAACAATGCGTTACATAGAGTGGGCGTTCGAGACAAAGTTGGGCATTAGCAGCACCAAAAAGCGAAAAAGATACACCACACCCAGTGTTAGCGCGAAAATATTCCGGAATAAATTATCACGGTAAAAAAATAATTTTCAAAATTTATTCAACAAAGTGAACGAGAAAGATTGTAAATAAAAACTGTCATAAACAAACAAAAATAATATTTAAATGGGAGAAAAAAAATCCGCGCTTTTTTTATTTATTAAAAAAAAAAAAAAAAAAAAAAAACAAAAAAAACTGATCGAAATCAAGTATATGTAAAATTGTAGATAGTCCCTGCCGCAGTTGTTCCTATGAAATTTTATGCTCATTTTAAATTTACAACCTATATTTTAGCCGTCAGTTAAAAGTGAACGCCCCGTGCAAAGTAATTCAAAGTAATTCGAGTGAGGAGAGAACCAGTTTGAAATATACATCATCTCCGTAATTTATTTTCAATTGAAATGATTAGCATAGAAATTTAGAAATTAAATGGACAGGGAACAGGTACATAATGTTTAAGAGATAAGACTACGAACTACTTTGTTATTTGAGACTTGAACTACTTGAAAATAACTATGACATATTGTGTAGCTTTAGCCAATTCAACATAATTATGACCACACTAAAACTGGTTTATTGAAATTATCTTGTCAAACTGTCCAGATTTGAATCCGCTTAGTAAGATATACGTACAACCATTATGAGAAAGGGTTATTACTCCTCTTCAAAACCAAAATTGCTCGAGGAGGTAACAAGCCAAACTGCCTTTGTGGTTTGATGGTTGGTTGACGCTTGCTAGACAGCTGGCCGTGGGCTTAATCCTGGACACAGGATAGAATATTCCCAAGGGTTCATGCTTTGATCTTACCTACTTCGTTTGTACTATAGTCGATGTCAGTCGACTGCAGACGCACCGTATGAACTCAATTTTTGACGGAGGGAAAACTAGAACAATTTTCAACACAATTAAAGCAAACACTTCATTTGGACGTGAAAATTCCTATGCTCGTAGATATATCCCTTACAAAACAACCACTTCAGGACACGTGGGATCTGAAAGGGAGACTTGAGAAAGATTAAGATAATATTATTTCTGTACAAAATAGAGAAGGGTGTGCATACTTTGCATATTATTCGTAGATATACAGAAAGACTTCGGGGCGATTCACATGGGAGAAGACTAAAAGACTAAAGAGGTGAGGTTAGGCAACGTGCTGTGATAATGACGGATAATTAATAGACGTCCGTCTGGATAAAAGAGAGGGGACCACAAGTTCCTTCTTGAAGGAAACGATAAATCAGAATTTGAGGATACCTCAGGGCTGAGGTCTTCTTCCTTGAAACCGCAGGGGAGTACTTTTTGTGTAGAGACCACAGAGCGAAGGGATTAGCTCAGACTTCTCAGACTGGGATCATCCATCAGGTAATTAATTTTGATATCTTCAATTCCCAGGGCTCTGATGATGAGCCTTTTTGATCTGCACTGCTTTGTTGTTAACACTGTGAATTCCTGAGATGACTGAGTTGTTTTTAGAAAGATGAGCTAAATTTTCAACTAAACTTTCAGGTACCTACCTATTGTAGGAGGAAAACAAGGATAAGTCAGCAATGAGTAATCCAATTTTTGTTCCACACAATCAACAATGTTATTATTTGCACCAGTAGCAACACCATAAAATAAAATTTGAAGTTTCTTTTTCCTTATTTATTTTCTAAGAAAGTGAGACTGAATATGCGTATGTATGGAAGCCCTTCTACCCCGGCAGGTATAAGTGTTACGAAATATTTTACTCCCAAATCCAGGCCTGTTCGTGTAATCCTGTGCTAAGTGATGTGAGACATGCAGACATGCTAATGTCACTTTAACAACAAAAGAACAACCTATTAACATAATAAGACATGGCTTGTTATAAGAGTAGTATTAATAAGATAACACTTTCCTTCACACCATTGGAATGAGATGGAAGATACGTCCGGTGAGAGTTTATATCTCTTTCTTTGTCTTTCCTCATTTCATCAGGAAATTTTATCAAATTCAACTAACATGTAGATAAATCTAATTAAAGCTGATCTGTGTAGGTATTTGTATTATGAGAAGAACATCTTAAAATGTCCACGTCACTTATTACATGAACGGAGACTGTGATGAACTGGTAAATACCCTGACTTGTCTGGAATAGGCTGGAAAAACGTATATGACTTGAAGTCTTGGACAATAAAATTGGAAAAATAGTAATTTATGAAGGCGAAAAAGCTCTTGCAATGACGAAAAATCATTTTTCCAAGAAAAGCCATGATGCCCTCATACTGCGATCCGTACAATAAATGAAGGGAAGCTGGATCATTACCTAATGCATCTGGAGTGCATGTACAATACAATACAATGAAATTGACCCCTAGCTGAAGAACACCAACAATAGCAACTACGCAAACTTAGTCAACAAAAATTTACTCGAAAACGACGTGCTTTGAGGAGGGGGCGAAAAAATCCTTGTACAAAATTAGGGACAAGGTTATTGGGGTGAATTGTAAATGACGTCATAACATATAATATAGGGGATATTTCATCATACCCACAGTGCCAACCACACAAAATAGGACCCCTGTGAAATTCAAAACAAGGTTTTTCCTTCTCCCGCGTTCAAGCTGCACAAATCTCATCGTCTATCGTCGGCTTAAACTAGAAAGCAACATATCGATTCGAAAGCCAATCCTGCGCCCCACGCCTTTGCGCAAGGAGGAAAGTATTTCAATAATAAAATATACCGTAGAGGAGAATAATAACTTCCAATATATTATTGTCTAATAGATTCCTGGTAGATACTTAGATAGAAGTTTTTCCTTGCATCTTTGTAAAAAAAGGAAAAAATCCTTTGTGAGAAAAAAACCTGACAGGAAAAAGGCTAGAAGAAGAAGTAGAAGGGAAAAGGTTCGAAAAGGTCGGGGCTTCATAAAGACAGAACTGATAAGGTTTTTTTTTATGTCAAAGGTTATTATTTGTAATGGAATAAAAAATAAAAGTCTATGGCTTTATCTAGCATCGAACGTACCCTACAGGTTTATATCTAGCATTTTATAAACATCTCTTAGATGAAATTGTAGTAGGCTTTATTCATCTACCAAGGAAGGTACCTGTTAATTAATTTATTATTACATAACATAATACATAGGTATTAAATGTATTATTTTTTTCCTCTAGAAATAAGAGCTGCCTTTTATCCTCTAACCTACCTTTATAAATTTCATTATAGCTACTTTTATGATGTACCTACATATACTCGCATGTAGACTCAGGGTATTAATATAAGTTCTCTCTGGTTTTATAAAAAAAGGAAATGCCTCAGAGCTTGAGACCAGCAAAGCAGGGTGGTCTCACAAAAATATGACCCACAAGTTGCCAAATTTTGGTGAACCAGAATCGAATCAAAATTAGACAGTCCAAATAAAATTACCAAGAAGAGTGTCCATAACCAGGTCAGAAACGATATCGCCGTTAAATCTACCAACAATTTGCTAATTTTTTACGGACCATTTTGGAAACGCAACTTTTTAACATACTGTATTGGGAATTAGGAACCCATTGTGTTAGGGTATTGTTCAATTTCGTCAAATTTATAAAACCTATACGTATAATGTATAATGTACTAATAATGTGTACTATGTATCTACATGTGTAATGTAAAATGCAAGTTCGTGTAGTAATGAACATTTGAAAGACACTGATCCTAGAAAAGCATCGCACAACAAAACCAAGAACAATAAACAACCAGATATTCTAGATAGGTATCATGGCAGTCTCAGGATTCTCAGATGCAATAGTTATAGTGAATTCTCAATTTCTCAGATGCAATAGTTACAGTGCTTCTCTGTACCTCAACTTGGCCTATGTTGATGAAGCTGAAGTTCAAATGAGTACAACAAGCCAAAAGAAAAAAAGTACCACAACCTTCCATTTATAGCGAAAAAAGAACAATCGACAACTTCTCAGCAGCGATTATATTCCTGTTCAAATTTATTACATTGTTAACGAGTAAACTTGTCTGTCCATATTAAGCGTTAAGGAATGTCGCCACAAAGTATGGTTCTCAAAGCATGGCTCACAGTTGAGGCTTATAGGCATTTGAGCTCCTCATAATCGGTCAATGTAGGAGGCTATCCATGTTGTGAAGTTTTTAGCATCATTCTCTGTCTCTGACTCCAATGTGTTTTTTCCTTTCAGAAAGTTGTCTTTCATGTGGCACCGTGCCAGAAACCAAGATAAAACTGGCATTTACATACCTACTATTGCTCAAAATACTAAATGGATAATAACGGAACAGGATAGAATGTAGATACAAGTACGTATTCTCAGTACTTCGAATCTAAAAATACCTGTTCAAAAAGTATTTAAAACTTTGAGATGCATCCGAAAATTCCTTTGCCCTAAAAATTGGCCTCTCCACTAAAATGAAGATGATCATTAGAACGGTGACAGAATATCTTGCTATAAATTAATATAGTAATTAGATAAGATGATCTTCTGTTAGTCAAACGATCAGAGCTTTGCTATTTATACAAACAATAATAATCTTACCTATTTCTACAAATCTACAGTCATTCCGTTACTTTTTGTGCTGTTACTCTATTTACTTTCCTTATCCTATAGGAAGGAAAGTAATGTAATCGGGTCAAAATTTCGATAGTCAGTTTTTAGTGCCAAAACACGTTTTGAGTCAGTTTATGTTTCTGTGGTCCGGAGGGAATTGGGAAGATGGGATAGGATCACAGGTGATTTCCAAAATTGGATACAGGAATAGAGGATACAAGGCATGATATACATAAATTCTACATCTACACTGATATTCCTTAATTTCTTCATACACAAAAAGCCCACTCTGAGGGTCAAGCTTTTACGAATCTTCCTTCATTTCTATATCTGATGTCTGTGTGTTTGAACTTTCAATGTGCTGGATTTTACAGAAGACGCACAATCTACTGTAAAACAGCCTACCGCCCACGGATAACTTGAAATCTGGAACTCCCCGAGAACAAAATTCCAGTTTTTGTTCCAATGGTGCGTCAACAACAGATAGAACTCATGGAATAGTTTCTGTTTTTAATGTACTAACCGTAACCGCGAAATTTATTCAAGACCAGGAATTTTCCTGTATTCCTTCATGTAGGAATTTCGAGTTTTCCTACATGTTGAAGTATCTCGAATCTCTTGAATAATTAATATAAGGCTTTGTGCAAAAGCTGCGTAGCTCCCATTTCTCTCTCCCTCTCTTCCTCCATCTGTCTCTCTCTCTCTCTCTCTCTCACCCAAGTTCACCACAAAACTTGAGCCTTGGAAAAACACCACACACACAATTTACACTTCTCTGCGTCTGTAAGGCAAATTTTAATTTAAATATAAAAAGAAGTAAGAGCGAGACAGAAAGAGAGAGAGAGAGAGAGTGAGAGAGAGGGAAATGCAAAGAAGGGTTCATAATGGTTAAGTCAAAAGCATGGTAAAGCGTCTGTTTTCGTCAGATAAGGGCAGAAGAACCCAGACAAAACCCCCGGCAACACTTCTCTCAACTCTAGAGCATCTTCAATACAGGGGCTGTCCAAAATAAGAGCATCATACTGCCTAAAGTGATTTCCTTCCTTGGCTTTTCTCCTCTCTTTTTATTACTTTGCATTTTCCTTATATTAAGGATAAAATCAGAATATTGGTAACATTGACATCTCCACTGACTTGTCACATTGACATCTCTACTAATTTTTCGTAATTTTTTTGTAAAGTTTAAAATTAGCAGCTATGTATATTATCTATTCTATGCATATAGCTGTAGTATTTTATGGATACATACTCGTATTAATTTAGAAAAGGGAAAGTTAATCCTTACCGACAACCATTTCACTGCTCCTTATTTTTCGTTAGGTCCAACGAGGTCCAACTTTAGTCAGTTCTGAGTTACACCTCCACTCTCAAGTCTCATTTCCGCTGTTATCATGTTCCTTTTCCTCTATAGAAACCTCTTTCAATTCCTTCTCCTCTTCTTCTCCTTCTCCTCCTCCTCCGTCTTTTACCATAGTTACTTTTGCTCTCAAAAGCTCATCTTTCTACCCCATCTATACATTTTCTTTTCCTAGTTGCTACTTGTTTATTTTTTCCTCCTTCTTATACTTTCCCTTTCCTTACTCTTCATATTGTTATTCTGCTCCTTTCTTTCTTTTTTTCTTTTGATACTGCTGATCCTCCTCCTCCTCCTTCTTCTTCTTCTTCTGAAGTTCTTCTTCTTTTATGTCTACATTTCCCATTCCTCTTTCTTCCTCTTTTCTGAGAACATTCTAGTCTCACCCACCTCCTTCTCCTTACTAGCTCATACCCTTCCTATTCTTCCCTCGTATACTCGTTCTTCTACATTCATATTTATGTTTCCAAAATTTGTCAAGTTATACGGGTAATCCTGTATATAAAATATTGAGGTCATAAACCTATGGATTCATATTCCATGAACATGAAACTAGGTACAATGATAGATATCAAAAAATCAATAATACCAATAATATGTAGTTCGACAGAAAACTTGCTGTTGTGATGCATTGGCCTAGATAAAAATGTTCCTCAAACAAGTTAACGAACATAAAAGATTAGCTATTTATTAATTAAAAACGAAATATTCCTTGTATTACGCCACACAACTGCAATTTCAAGTGATTGATGAATGATGAAACAAAATAGGCAAGAAAGAGTAATATGCAATATTGTACAATTTGTACATGAGTAATTTCAGGAATAAATGATAATATTGGTGGACAAAATACCTCTTTGACAAGGACTGGAACAAAATATGTGATAATGCTAAAAATGGACGAATTTTAAATACCAATCAACAAAATTTTCATACGAAAAATAAGATAAAAATGTAGAGCTAGAAAGATTTATCTGTCATTCCTACCTATTCTGATCAACATAGAAATATTCTGCTCATTGCTCATTGCTCAATGTCATCAACATAAAAATCACAATGATTTTTTCAAAAAAGACAAATAATTCAGAGTTGTACCTCTTTTTTTCACCCCCTTGCATGTAAAAATACCTTCATGTTAGGGTGGGTGTACGTATTTAGTTTTTCCAGATTTCCCCGGTATTTTCCGTATTTTGATATTTGCATTAAAAAAGCATTTGTAGTATAATTCCAGTCGTATGGGATTTTTTGTTTTAAATGTTTTATGATGAACAAAAACTCTGTCGTTGGAAATGTGAGCATTGATCTAAATATTCTAAATGCTTCTCCTTTTCACCCCTTTTTTCAGAGGAGGTAAAAGGTTTCATAGGTGGAAAAGGAACATTTTCAGGGGCCGTTACGTACATTCGTAGGACGGTACGCGTATATTTTCAGTACAATTTTAACCTGTAGTAGCCCAGGTATGTTAGTTTATTTATAGCTTTTGGTCGAAACGACATGCATTAGTCGATGGAGAAATTTGAAACTTTGATTGGACGCCTTTGAAAGTTTTGAAATATCGAGTTACAATGTTTGCATTGTGTTATCAGAATTATGAAGGTCCGGTGTTGTCCTGTCCATTGTAATGGATGAGAGGCTATTTTTAGCTTTCCGTGAAATCAAATTTCGTGTTTTATGTCCAGGCATTTTAAGTGGGGCTGAATGAATACCGGGATGATCTATGTCAGTTTGTACGGCTAATATTGTTTACAACCTGTATAATCTGGATAAAAGATGAGTTTTAAGCGCAATAGTGTCTAATCCAAATCATGATAGATAAACGTGAAAGTTTGAAATTTTGAAATCGAATTTTTTTCAGTGCTGCAAAATATGGAGAACATTGAAGAGCTAGTTTTTTTTTGGAAAGCTCACCTCCATTGTAAAGGATTTAAAAACGAAAAATATCTATAAGCATTCTCTTATCTTCGTTCTATGACCCCGTTCTTTATATAAAACACATGGTCCAAGCCAAGTGAAAAAAAACCTTATTCCTTGTTTTTTCTTCCTTGAAATTTCCAAAAATATTATTTTCCTCTTGGGAAATCTCCCTTATTCACAAGAAAAAAAAAAAAAAAAAAAAAAAAAAAAAATGCCCTTATGCCGATTTAGTTTCTTCTCCGCCTTCCGGTTTTCTGAAATCAAAAGATAAAATTGGAGATGTCACAACTGATAACTTGGGGCCGATGGAGATATTTATGCCTAGATTCCAGATTCGCTAGTTTAAACCTAGACATCATAGTTGCCACAAATTGCAGATATTTTAAAGTTACCGAAAATTAGTGGAGATGTCAAAGTCACCACAAGTTAGTGGAGATGTCAAAATTACCAATATACGAGTATTTAAATAGAGATTCCATTTAGTTTTAGACAATAACTCTCTATTAATGTTCTTCCGATTTTGAATTTTGATGAAATTAGGTAAGGACTAAGGAACCATTTCTCCCAATTTTCTAAGATCTCAGTTGACATAACTAGCTATAAGTTGTGTACCAGTCTTGGTACCTCTTTATACAAACCAATCACACCACTTGGTCTGTGTAAGGACCGTTAACTCTGTAGCTGACCTAGAATGAGTACAACACTCTGACACTTTGAGCTAAAAGCCATTGGAATTGTATTTGGGTGCATACATATTTATGAATACAGGTACATTATTATTTATTATCCATAACAATTAGGCTAGTGGTTTAGGTAACCTTTTCGATGTGGTAGGGCTTGGGTACCTGCCTTCATTTACTGAGTGGCTGTAACTTAAAAGTTAAATAAATTCTGAATTATAAATAGGTCGGTATGTACATATACATATATGTACAGTATACAAAGGTACCTACATTTACTTTTCTATCTGTACGTTAACGTACCTAGGTATTACGTACAGGTTCAGTTTGTATGTAGGTACCTATATAGATAATGTCAAGTTCTCAGATAGAGTGCAGCACTCATCAGAGCAAGATCTGCGCGAGATATTACTGTTCGCTATTAAACACAATGTGAGTACAAAGTGTCCTCGATATCAGATAGAGCGCGCTAGTAGTTCAACATTCTCCCTTCTTGAAAGAACGGGAAGTTTTTCGTACGTGGCGGTAAATTTGACATCTCCACTACCTAAGCGGTGAATTTTATTTGACATCTCCAATAACGAAGCGGTAAATTTGATATCTCCACTAACCAAGTGTATTAAATGCTACGTTTTTTTTTTTTTTTTCTTTTTTAAATAGCTAGATGCTAGATGGTACACGCTCTTGTGATAGACTACTGTCTCATAGAACACTGAAATGAAATGAAATTAAACAACGTAGCTTCTGACTAGTTTTTCGACTAGTGAACGTAGGTATGAGTTAACTCCCCATTATGACTTGGTTAGTGGATATGTCAAATTACTTTTATTCAACCTAAACAGAAATAGTAACCAAAAAAGAAAACAGAAAGAAAATGAAGAGATATCGACTCCCATTCATTCCCATTGAATGCCACAATGTTCAATATTGAAAAAATAAAGAGAAAAGAATTGAAACAAAAAAGTTAAAGAAAACCCCATTACTTTCATTTTCAAGAAAAGCTCAACTTTCATAATATTAGACAGCTTGAAAATAATAGAAAGAAATAAACTCTAAAAGCATATTGTATTAGAAAAGACAATTTTATTCTCTCCTTTCTGCTTTCCTATAGGAATGAGAAAGAGAAATGCAACACATTATTAGGTGCACATTACACAAGAAAGATTTTGTAGAGGTTTATAAACTTCAAATAATAATATAGGTAGTATAAAATAATGCATAGTATAAATAAATAAATTGAGAATATCGTTTCAAAATTTCAAATAATAGAAAATTCGTTTTAAATGGGAAAACATAAAAAAGAGCACCAAACTCCGTTCTGCATACATGGCATCTGATTTTTTTTTTTTTTTTTTTTTTTTTTTTTTTTTTTTTAAGATTTTTTCCTTCTTCTTATACTTTCCCTTTCCTTACTCTTCATATTGTAATTCTGCTCCTTTCTTTTTTTTCTTTTGATACTGCTGATCCTCCTCCTCCTTCTTCTTCTTCTTCTTCTTTTATGTCTACATTTTCCATTCCTCTTTCTTCCTCTTTTCTGAGAACATTCTATTCTCACCCACCTCCTTCTCCTTACTAGCTCATACCCTTCCTATTCTTCCCTCGTATACTCGTTCTTCTACATTCATATTTATGTTTCCTTCCCTCTTGCAATCTACCCTTCTAACCCCTCTACGTCCAAGTTAATGACATGTTGATGATCTCTCCCTTCACAACTGCCCCTACACACCAATGCATCCCCATGTACACCCTACGTGAGTCTTACTCTCATCCATTCTCTTTAAGATCATTTCAGAGCCCTTTGTAAGAATACGTTTTGTGTGAGTTTTACGAGTTACTGGATGGTGGAAGTGTGAAGTTATCGAGTGCTGAATGAACATTGAAGATTTGTAAACATCAGCACATACCCTGTATGCAGTGTGTAAACATGGAAACATCAGGGTAAATTTTACTAACCGGGTAGTGGGTAGGTGTTACGAGTATTTATGTAAACAAACAAGAAGACGCTTTGATGATTTGTTGCAATCTACCCTTCTAACCCCTCCACGTCCAAGTTAATGACATGTTGATGATCTCTCCCTTCACAACTGCCCCCTACACACCAATGCATCCCCATGTACACCCTACGTGAGTCTTACTCTCATCCATTCTCTTTAAGATCATTTCAGAGCCCTTTGCAAGAATACGATTTGTCTTTTACGAGTTACTGGATGGTGGAAGTGTGAAGTTATCGAGTCCTGAATGAACATTGAAGATTTGTAAACATCAGCACATACCCTGTATGCAGTGTGTAAACATGGAAACATCAGTGTGAATTTTACTAACCGGGTAGTGGGTAGGTGTTACGAGTATTTATGTAAACAAACAAGAAGACGCTTTGATGATTTAAACTTCCCCAGATCTTGGTAAAAGAGGCAAATAACGCAAAACAAGAAAAGTATGCACTATTCAAAGATCTCGTTGAATGAAGTGTAAAGTACCAACAGCTCAACTTGATTTAGAGTTAGACACGGTCTAAAGTTCAAACCACAGAGTTTATCTGGACCAGAATCAACTCAATTCTAGTCCTGTTATTTCAACCTTCAAGTAAACTGATAACATGAGCAAAATGTCCTTAAGGCGTTTAACATATGTAAACATAGAAACATCAGGGTAAATTTTACTAACCGGGTAGTGGGTAGGTGTTAGGAGTATTTATGTAAACAAACAAGAAGACGCTTTGATGATTAAACTTCCCCAGATCTTGGTAAAAGAGGCAAATAACGCAAAACAAGAAAAGTATGATCTCGTTGAATGAAGTGTAAAGTACCAACATCAGCTCAACTTGATTTAGACACGGTCTAAAGTTCAAACCACAGAGTTTATCTAGACCAGAATCAACTCAATTCTAGTCCTGTTATTTCAACCTTCAAGTAAACTGATAACATGAGCAAAATGTCCTTAAGGCGTTTAACATTTTAGCCGAATTTTATCAAAATCGGACAAACCTTTCGAGAGTTTTGGCGAACCAAAGAATTTTTTTTTTAAAGGAGCCCCTACGGGGGCCCTGAAGACCAGATTAAACAGAAAATGTAATGAAATGTTTTAAGTCTTGAAAATTTTCGCTTTATATTTCATCAAAATCAAACAAACTCTTCCAGAGCCATGGCCGAACAAACGGACAGACATGAGGACAAACTAAATGGAAAATCGTCATTAGAACTTACTTGGTCCGTTCAGTAAAATCTATGTAAAGACATGTTTTTCTAAATAGAAAATTACTAGTACTCACTCTGATGCGTTTTGTAATCGATTGGTATCCACTGCTACACTATGCCGATTTAGTTTCGTACTTAAGGAATGGGATTTCCAAGACAGGTTTCTATCGCCTAAACTTGTCTTAAAAAATGTATCTACCTACCTACCTAATTATGATCTTTAAAATACAAAGAAAACCTTTGTCCCTCGACCAAAATGGAGCATAACTCTATTTGCATGCCTCTTCTTTACAGTTAACCCTGTAGCTAATATACCACACATCAGCGCACTAATAATACATTTCGTACGCACATATGCGTTGCACAAACACACAAGTACACAGACAATACCATATGTGGTTATGTTTTAATTAGCCGAAACTATGATGAAGATCTAACTGTACGTGGAAACCCTCAGGATCAGTGGCGGGAATGTAGAGGCAGAAAACTACCTGGTTCCTGGTAGACCAAATATTTGGGGAGAATTTGGGTCGAGCCCGCGGGCACAACTGCTCGTACAAGTTTTTCACAAAATCTCCATGGCAAAATTTCACCTTTTATTGAGCAACAATCAACAAGATAACTGGCTCCTCATAGTCATGGGACCGGTAAAAGCCAGCGTCATACGGCTTGCCAGATGGTCACCCATCCGGACACTAACTTCGCGCAACATTGCTTAAAGTCAGAGAACCGTTGGGAATTGACGGAACCGGTGCATTCAATGTGCTATCTCTGCTGCCTAGACTCAGAGAAAATCGTTTTTTACAGTTTCCCCGTGATCCCGAAATGTGGGCATCGAACCCGATTCTCCTAAAAGATACATACATCTTAGGCACCTATATGACAGTGCGTAAACATCCCTGGACCATAAATTCCAGGTTCGCCACTACCTTATTGCTCTATGTTATATTTACAAACAATAACACACAAGGCGTACATTAGTGTAATGAAAAAAGCATTAATAATTACAACATCACACCCAGACCATGCTGAGGGTGGCCTCAGCTCCAGAGTAATTATACGGGAGGGGTTCTGAATGCTGAGTGATGAACTAAGGTGAGGGTGGATAAGATAAATGAGGAGGAGGAGAAGGAGGAGGAAGAAGAGGAGGAAGCAGGAGGAGGGGGAGAGAGTGCAAAAAGCAAAACCCTAAAATAACAACAGAGGAGAGACGTATGAATCATATACCTTTGTATCTTGCTTCATAAATCTACTTGTAAATTTCTTGATATACTAGGCTTGTAGGTATACATATTTTTCAAAGGCTTTATGGCAGGATTTCCTTACACAAAGAAAGAAAGATAGGATTGCAAGGGGTAGGAGGAGGAGGAGGAGGAGGAGGAGGAGGAAAGAAGAGCAACAAATTCATCCTCGGATTTTGAGTCAAATATGGCAGGAACATGTTCATAACTGAAACATCTCTTTATTTCAAAAATTTCGAGCCTGGCTCCGAAAACCAAAAAGGTCTCCGAACTCAAAACTTCACAGAAATCATATCTCTCAACTCAAATATTCAACTTCACAAACAGACAATACAGACATCATATCGAAACCCGTCGCACTTTCTGTACACGAAAACTTTCTACCGCGCACTCGAAATTATCTCGTATTAGGCACTTGAGAAAAGATATTACAAAGTCAAAAGCCCTTTAATCCGTACCATGTACAAGAGATTAAAAGTTCAAAGTTGTATGGTAATAATATCTAACCCAGAGATCGTCCCTTGAAGGAGATAGGAAATGGAAAAAGGAGGGGAGGGGGAGGTGAAATGGGGGGCTATATAAAATTTTACCCTTTATCACCAATCCATATAAATACATACATAATTATATTCACATAGGGATGGTGGGGGTAAAGGACCTTTTCATTCCGAATCCTAAACGTTTAGATAATAAAATCGAGGTAATATATGCCTACGTTTTGTCTGCTTTGCCTCTTTCGATTTAAAATTTCAGGGGCCAAGTTTGAGCTTTTCTGCTAATCCAGAATCCAGCTGCTAATGTGTTTAATAGGTTTGACTTTTGAGCTCGAAAAGGTGTCTTCTTTTCTTCTTTAATCTGCAAACCTAGGCCTTACTGAGGTTACCATAAGGGCATAAGCCTCTTGTCCTGCGATATAGCCATTCTTCTTCGTGAGCCTGATGTACTTGAAATGTAGACGATAACAACAACACCAATTTTTTTAGTCATACATACCTTTATACCTATCTTGAGTGCAAATAAATTTATAAATAACCATAATAAAATCTCTTGCAGAACTGATACCAAGGACGGTAAGTGTAGAAACACACTACCAGTCATGGGGAGTCAGAATGATGTAGTTCAAAGTTCTCTCATATAATATTGTGGGGAATTTCGTTCAGGACAGCCACACTACCATCACGTCACGTGAAGTCATGGGGCGTCAGAAAGATGTAGTTCAAAGTTTTCCCATATAATATTGTGGGGAATCTCGTTCAGGACAGCCACACTACTGTCCGTGACGTGATGGTAATGTGTTTCTACCTTAAGTGTTTACGTAAACATTTCCACTGCACTGCACTCTGCTTTTAGCACCGGAGATTCAATAACTCACTAATCATATTCAGTCCCGGATATTAATTCAGAGTATCTCCACCCTCACCTCCACTAACACTCTCCCCAGATCTCCACTACTTCTCTCCCCAAGTACCTTCCCTTCTTCTATTCCTTTCTCTCCCTTTTCTTCACCCTCCCTAAATTATAATTCCAATATGATCAGCAAAGGTAGCTGAGACATTATATACCTCGCATTTTCTTACACAGGGTCGAAATTAGGACGCTAAGGACTGCTTAGCATGAGGGATTGTAGATGACAAAAATTACTGACAGAGAAAAATAGATAACGATAATACCTGTTTATACTGATAAATTTAAGGCATTAGCAAATAAAGAGGGGAGGGAAGTAGCTCTAATGGTAATAAATTTGGCATCTCCACTAACAAATTGCTTGTAGGAACAATTTTTAGGGCGCTCAAGGTTAACTTGGCGGTAAAGTTAAAAGTTCAGGCTTTTATATCCCAATGAAATGACAAGGAAGGGGACTTTGACCCTGATAAACCTAAGGTAAATCACTCTTTAGTTGCTTATAAATCCCGCTATAAATCTTCAGAACTTACTTCCCCACTCTAACAGCTGAAACTCGTCCTGTACTCAACATCCGGCTGCACCTCCACATCCTGAAGTTCGAGACATCCCACCTCCCCCAGCTTCTGTCTCATCCACTCATCCTTCATTCCGGAGCTATTCCTTGGGGAGATCTTCCTGTCTTCGGGAGGGATGGGATATTAAGGGGGAGATTCCAAAAAGGGATACAGAAAGGAATGGGAGACAGTTAGAAGGTAAAAACGTATTTGGGGGGGGGGAGGTAAGCAGAAAGAAGGTTCATATCTGAGAGGAAAGAAATAGAAAGAAGGGGAAAGAAGAGGGAGAAGGATCTCCAAATGGTGGGGGAGGAGGAGAACACGGGAGGATGGAATAAAAAGTAGAGACGTACAAACGGGAATGAAAACCGGATAGGACGTCGAAATATGTACATATTTGCGAGGAAAAAGGTAAAAGGAGGAGAAGAGATGGGTGAAGATGAACCAAAGGTAGGAAGAGACGAGATGGATCTCCAAACTGTGGAATAGACAGAAAACAGAAGGAAGAAATTTTTGTGAGACAAAGAGGACGGGAGAAGGAGGAAGGGAAATGTCTAGGAAAAGCTATTACGAAGGAGGAAGACGGATAAATGATAGATCGCCGGGGGATGGAGTGAAAGTTGGAGGGAGCATTTATAACGGAATCATTCTGCTTCCCCTTCCCTCCAAACGAAGGGAGAGAAGGGTAATGGTATCAGAACTTTCCAAAGTATCAACTAGAAAATTGAAGTTCTTGTTTTCCAAACTAAAAAGTATCGACGGATTTTGAGAGTGTTATTTTTTATTCCGTCTTTATAATACCGTCTCCGTTTCATTTGCGCAGAACCCATGTTTTCAGTTTTCAGTTAAAAACTTTTGGAGTAGTTTCTTGTGTTTTTGATTAGGGGTAAATGTTTTCCTACTTGCCGAAACAGAAACTTTTCCAAAAATCCTGTAACCTGTAATCCCCCGAATAGTTCAAAAAAGTGTTCGATGGAGCGTATAGGTAGATGTAATTTTTCCGCAGTAATCCGCGTAGGTAGTTCAAAGGAAATTCTACTTACAATAGAACTTTGAAATTTCTAACTGGAGGTCAGAGTTTTGTTTCATTTATTGTATGAAAGAACTAGGAGCACATTTGGTGTACAGAACTAGAATGTCTTGGATTCAATTTCGAGAATTATAAAAATCATAGCTCAGAATAGAAATAACGACTCATCTGTCTCAGAAACTCAGAATAAGTACCTATCTTCCTACAAAAGCCTTCGTGTTTTAACATTATTCTCAATTCTGAGAAGTGTTTTCTTAAAGAAAAGCGAAGAAAGTCTTGAGGCTAAAGAATTTCAAGATATGAAGGAAGTAGGAAGTCATGCAGGTAGACACATATTTTTGGGGGCAAACAACATTCGAAAACATGAATCTTGAATATAAGAGGGGAAAAATGAGATGAAAGACTTCACTTGTTTACTCTTTATAAGGCCACCTTGGAAAATTGTCGGGTATACACATTAAAAAGGGAAAAGGCACCCGAATGCCATCACCGAAACAGCGTGATACCTGAAGTTCAATATTACAGGCTCCTTATCAGGAAAGGTAAGGTGGAGGAGTAACAAACTAAGGCAGAAGAAAAAGGGACGCTCTTCCTTATTTTATTCCTTAGGGTGAGTTTGCGAAAGCAATTATTGTTCAGGGGAGATGGAAAAATAACATACTTACCTCCCACCTACCCAACACCGTAAGTTGACTCTGTTTGATGTTCTCGTTGGTAAGTAATAAAATAGAGGTACCTTTCTCCTAAAGTCACTACCTACAAATATGTACCTCGTATCTCAAGACTCTCAAGAGGACATCTTCAATAAATTTAAGTAGGTATAGGTCTTGAGTGTTCAAGTTTAACTCTCGGATTAACCCATCTGATTCTTTGATTTTTAAAAAATTCAATTTTTTTTAGGCAAATCAGATTGCTTGAACGGATTTTTAACTGACTTTGTGGATCCAGCTCTAAGATGTTTTAACTCCGGAATACCGAGTCGTTCCCGCCGAAAAGTCTCATCTTTGTTTGAACGAACCCAGTATAATGTCTTCTATATCTAACTTTCAATGTCTGCTAAAGCTTTGGACCAGACATTGTGTGATGTTACCTGTGACCGTGTACATTATGAGTCTTAGTATGAACTTTGTACAGGACAAACTACAGCGCAGAATTTACGAGTCCAGATAATATCCGTGACACTGTGGTGGAGAATATGTTTCATGCGGGAGTGAATACGAGAGAGAGAGAGAGAGAGAGAGAGAGAGAGAGAGAGAGAGAGAGAGAGAGAGAGGTCATCAAAATCGATCGAGCCGTTTTTGCGTGAAAAGAGTACAACCAAAGGTCTATTTAGCGTAACAGACAGACAGACATACATACATACAGACAGACAGAATTTTTTCTAATGCGATTTTTGGAATCGTGGATGCATAAGGAGTAAGAATAACTAAAAATTTCACGATTCTAAGCAATGTACAGACAAATCTACAACTTTATTTATATAGATGTACGAATATAATGCATACGTATAATGTTTCGTCTTAAGGGAACGGTCCACATCCTTGAGGCACTCACTAAAGCTATTGAAAGCAATCAAGATCCACAAGAACATTGACATCATTGATGTCACTGATACCAATCTGTCTGCATATTTGCCATCAATTTCAACATCGTGGCCTCTCACATTCACTCCACTGCTACATCATGACGTAACTATGCCATCACTGACATGACTTCATTCGGCTGATGTCAGCTTTTGTTTACTGCCGTTCCGTGTGTTTATGTTCGGTTTGCCAATGAGGTAAAGCCGACTCGCCAGTGCTATTTTCAGCCATGCTTGGATTTACTTTGGATCTCTGACAGATGAATTGAAGGTCAAGTATGTTGTGTAGTAATTATATCTATCACAGAGATCTGTGATGAGCGTTTGCTCGACATTGAGGACAGTACATAAGAATGGTCTACGCCTCTAAGGACTTGTACTAGTATATAGAAGCCAAACAATAGCTTTTGTGAAACAGAATAAGTTTAATATTAATAACATAATAACTAACTCATCTAGGCAATGTTCGTTCTTTGTTAATTTTCCTCTAGAGTTTGAAAAATGAAGGCTTCCTCGAAGGAATGTTCCTTTTGCCTCATTAAAGTTTGTAAGTACATTTTTTATTGGCCATTTGAAGACAACTTTCAACAATTTCAGGTATTCCAAGACTTGGGAGAGGCAGCTACAAGGTAAGTACTTGTATTGAGGTTGCTTGCTTGCTGATGGTCTCATTACATTCCATGAGACAAGAATTTCCTCTCGAGAATGTATTAATCTTCATGGAATTATAATTACAATATGTTCACCATTCAAAACTTTAACCCTCACATGGATAATTTTAGAAATTTACTACAAATATCTATCTGAACAACAATTAAAACAGTTTATACCTGTCAACTGTAACCCCTGAAACAGACTGAAGAACCACTGATTGAGAACTTGAATGGTCCCTAAAAAGTACATTTCCAAGAAAGTTTTGGATGCCGACAGTAACCGGACAAGAGAAGCAAAAAATGTATTAAGACTCCAAAAGTGTGATAAATTCAAAGATGAATAACAAAATTATGCATGATCCTTAGAAAAAAAAGAGGAGAAAAAGTCAAGTTTTTAGTAGACTATTTCAAGAGTTTCAAGGTACAAGGTAGGAAGGTACCTGGGACTAGTT
Organism: Diaphorina citri; assembly: GCF_000475195.1. Taxonomy (NCBI): domain Eukaryota; kingdom Metazoa; phylum Arthropoda; class Insecta; order Hemiptera; family Psyllidae; genus Diaphorina; species Diaphorina citri. The sequence continues at coordinate 35,537 of NW_007378507.1, forward strand.
ATAAAACTGCACATGGAAAAAATGGTTCCAGCCGAGACAGCACACATTCATGAGGGTTAAAAATCTATATTGACCGTATAATTTAATGCAATGTAAATCCCCTATCATGATGTAGGTGCAACTTATAAGAACCAAAACACATTACCTGACAATCATGAAAATTTTTCAAACAAAACACAACTATGTATTTTCCCTCTTCTCAGCAAAATTGGTGGACAATAAGATCGCCTTTTTAAACACATTCAGGGGAAATTTACCCCAGGCTAGGAACCACTTTCTTCGATATTAGAGACACGTGCCACGCCAGCAGTAACGACAGGGATAGGATGAGCAACAGTGCTGACGGCATTATTACCGGTGAGTTTTTACCTTATTGGTGATCCCACAATGGGAAATTAGGAAATTTTAACTCTGCCAGCTTATTGACTAGCCAACTAGAACGGAGATTTTTTCTGTCCCCTTCAAGGCGATACGGACAGTAGGTCGTTAGCGCAGTAGAATGGAGATTGAATCAGCCCCACTTTAGGAAAATCTCAGGATTTAATATCCATTGATTGGCCAGGAGCAGTACAAGATTAGGGATTAGAGAATGATAACTAGCTCTTTCAGGCAGTAAAAGCAGAGATTTTTCTGTGACAACCTTTCGGCTCTTTTTCTCGTGTTCACACTTTAGTTTATCGAGACACCCTGTTTATTTATTTTGTTGTTTTTCTTTCCTGTTACGCGCCAGCAGTAACGACAGGGATAGGATGAGCAACAGTGCTGACGGCATTATTACTGGTGAGTTTTTACCTTATTGGTGATCCCACAATGGGAAATTAGGAAATTTTAACTTTTAACTCTGCCAGCTTATTGACTAGCCAACTAGAACGGAGATTTTTTCTGTCCCCTTCAAGGCGATACGGACAGTAGCTCGTTAGCGCAGTAGAATGGAGATTGAATCAGCCCCTCTTTAGCAGTACAAGATTAGGGATTAGAGAATGATAACTAGCTCTTTCAGGCAGTAAAAGCAGAGATTTTTCCGTAACAACCTTTCGGCTCTTTTTCTCGTGTTCACACTTTAGTTTATCGAGACACCCTGTTTATTTATTTTGTTGTTTTTCTTTCCTGTTACCTAAGCAATCACATGATTATCATCTACTGCAAGGTTTACGCGCACGTAGATTGTCTGACTTGAAAATTACCTTACTAACGACGCCAAGTTTCCATAAATACGAAAGCTAGATAGGATTGGCGGGGGGATATAAGAGGGGGTTTGCGCTATCGATTGGAATATGTTCAGCTATGAGTTATGACTTTGTCATTCCAATAGAGGAAGTTTTTAGATACGTATCTACATAGGTGCGTTAGGTATTCAAATTTCCGATATTCTTTTGTTTCCATGTCCTACATTGAAAACTATTGTACTTGCGATGTCGTTTCGAAGTAACCCTACTTCAGAGGTTCCCAACCTGTCTATCTGTCTTGCTTCGCAGAAGCTAAACCCTTACTGCAAGGTTTACACGCACGTAGATTGTCTGACTTGAAAATTACCTTACTAACGACGCCAAGTTTCCATAAATACGAAAGCTAGATAGGATTGGCGGGGGATATAAGAGGGGGTTTGCGCTATCGATTGGAATATGTTCAGCTATGAGTTATGACTTTGTCATTCCAATAGAGGAAGTTTTTAGATACGTATCTACATAGGTGCGTTATTCAAATTTCCGATATTCTTTTGTTTCCATGTCCTACATTGAAAGCTATTGTACTTGCGATGTCGTTTCGAAGTAACCCTACTTCAGAGGTTCCCAACCTGTCTATCTGTCTTGCTTCGCAGAAGCTAAACCCATTCTTTAGGGCTGTTCACCCCGTCTATCTGTCTAAGAATACCGTCAAGCACACTCCACTTGTCAAAGATCCAGGTTTACCTTCCCTTGGGATCAATTTAATTTGAAGAAACGATTTACTCTTTTTTTTTTTTTTAAGAGGTTTGGCAGAGGGAACTGTAACTTCTATGGTCTTATCGTCCCGAAATCAGGTTTACCTTCCCCTGGGATCAATTTAATTTGAAGAAACGATTTACTGATGAAAATTTTTCAAACAAAACACAACTATGTATTTTCCCTCTTCTCAGCAAAATTGATGGACAATAAGATCGCCTTTTTAAACACATTCAGGGGAAATTTACCCCAGGCTAGGAACCACTTTCTTCGATATTAGAGACACGTGCCCATTTGCCCAAACTACTTCAAATATTTTTGACCTTTTTGACAAGCATATCTGATCATCCGATAGCCAGGAACAAACAAAGCTTAAAGTTCAAAGTTATATGTACATAGTTTACATAGCCCTTCTATACTTTCCTTTGGCGACGTTCGTTGTAACATGATATCGTTGGAATCTTTGTCGATCAGTTCATTTATCAGACAATCAATCACGATCAATTTTATTATTACAACTATTTTGTAATATCGTGATCCGATATGATATCAATATTCCATTTGTATCCTGCTGACAATGTAATTTGATTTTGCTCCATTTTAATCGTTCGAAACGTAAAGGTTAAGGTTCTGATAGCTTTATGTTTTGAAGTAGGTACATATGGAATGTTTCAGGGCCGATGGTGTTTTGTGCTTCTAATTAATTATGTCTAATATTAGCGAGTTTATGCACCAAAATTATTGTCCCCTTAATTGAACTCTTTAACGTTATTTGACGGAAACCCCTTTCTGCGCATAAGCAGAAACGAATTTTTGTAAAACTCCATTTTAATCGTTCGAAAAGTAAAGGTTAAGGTTCTGATAGCTTTATGTTTTGAAGTAGGTACATACATAGTAGGGCGGATGGTGTTTTGTGCTTCTAATTAATTATGTCTAATATTAGCGAGTTTATGCAGCAAAAGTATCGTCCCCTTAATTGAACTCTTCAACGTTATTTGACGAAAACCCCTTACTGCGCATAAGCAGAAACGAATTTTTGTCAAATAGAGTTCAGTTAACGCTGATTTTGGTTGCAAAAACTCGCTATTATCTCTTCGATCTTATCGTTTTGTTTCAGAATCTCAATCCCTCTCTCGGATCATCTCCGCCAATACCCTCTCCCGTTCCATGGCCCCCTCCCCCTCTCCCTCCTTCGCTCACATCGGCAACAGCACACTGCCCCGCACCCAATCTATGAGGCATAGTAGAGGCGGCCCGAGCGATCTGGCAACCCTGCAAGATGCCCCGCCCAAGCCTAGTAGAGCCATGAAGTATTCGGACAGCACTACGACCTTGAACCAGATGAATGTTTCCTATCAGGCCTCTGGTAAGTCTTTCACCGTAAGCACCCGTTTACCAACATTCGCATTCGCCCTTTTGCCGTATATCCCACCTCCCTCCGCAGCGCCGGACATTTAATAATGTTAGCAATATGGAGAATGTACCTATACCTACCTAATAAGTACACAATTTTCGTATGTATGCCCTATGCCTATAAGCTGGAGCATTCACCATCCACAAATATTCAAAGCAAACAATATTCCCCAAAACAACAAACTCGGCAGATATAACGCGGTTAGAATTCTGATAATATCGTACGTATTCAACAATAAACTAATTTTAGGGACATCCTGGGAAAATCTGGGATTTTCTAAATACAATTTCAAATTTGTGAAACAATACTTACCTAATTTGTTTTAGGAAATCCTTCTGAGGATTCCTTAATCTACAGTAATCCACATGGAAATCTATAGAGTGAGATTCTATATACCCCTATTGTTTAGGGCTTGTGGCTATTGGGCCCGGATTTTAATGTTTCCGTAGAATCGAGATGGTCTATAATTATTTTTGATTTTAATAGCTAGCTACTTCTATTGTAACCTATGTTTATCATAGATACTATTTTATCTGACTCGTACAATTGTTTATATCAACACGTTTATCAGAGGCGACCGGGCGAGGGAGCGCCCATTTGTGAAAATAAAAAGCATCGAGAACTGGGGTCCCAAAACACTACCCTGAACACTTGTGGAATACTGTGTCTCGATTAGGGAAATGACTATTTTCGAAAGTTGAAAAATATTTGGGCCCCAACTTAGCCGACATCGTGACATGGCTTCAGTTGCGCTTAGAGTGAACCAAGTTAAGAACATGAACAACTTTAAAAAGGAGTTTCAAAAAGCTTTTCAAAAATCTTCTAAAGTCATGAGGGGTCCAGACCCTCTCACGAGCCACACCACTGGTTCATCATCTTCTGTACGCCTCTGTCCATCAGATAAGAGACGTTTGGATAAAGTTACCTATCCAGTTTCAATTCCACAGTCGATGGTGAAGTCCCTTGGGTGCCCATCCAGTACTACTATCTAGGATTACCTTGAACCTATGTCTACGTACTTACTATAATAAAGCCTGGTACTCACGTTACGTCACGTCTTCCATCCTGGTCTTTCGACAGATCATTAGGTGTGTAGCTGTAGGTACAGGATAATGTCGCAAAATTCAGATATAAACGTGTGAAATATGCACCAATATCGCGTACACACGTAAAGATTTGTCGAAAGCGGACGATTAGGTTAGAAGACCGAATGGAGAAACTTGTCGGTCGTGGCGTGTGTAGTGTGTATCGGGTTAAAGTTTTATTTAGTGAAGTACACACTAGAAATGTTCTGGTCTGTTGGAGCTTGTTGTAAAATCAGCACTTTCATGTTTTGTAATGTGCAGTAAAGATTTGTCGAAAGCGGACGACTAGGTTAGAAGACCGAATTGAGAAACTTGTCGGTCGCGGCGTGTGTAGTGTGTATCGGGTTTAAGTTTTATTTAGTGAAGTACACACTAGAAATGTTCTGGTCTGTTGGAGCTTGTTGTAAAATCAGCACTTTCATGTTTTGTAATGTGCGCATCACAGCGTGCCAAGAACTAGCGTTACATCACGGGGTCGAGCGTTAGGAGGGGCGATATAGTTTGTTTCTCTGATTTCATTTTCCTTGACATTAAATTGTCCTCTACCTTAACATAAGGGATCATACCAAGGGATTGAAACGAGATTTTGACATGTCTTAGATTTTAGACCCAAATTTTGAACTTATCTACCTACGCGTATGTACTTGGAGGTACCTACTGATTACATATTGGTAGTTCAAGGATCTCCTTGCTTTCATTTTTACTTTTTTTTCTCACTTTTATAATTAGAATTCTTCAACTATATCCATTCGTTAATTCCATTTCCCTTATGTATATTTCTTCCATCTTTCTATTCTATCTTTTCTTCCCTTGTCCTGTTGCTCCTCTAACTTTTTGGTTTTCTCTTGGTTTGTATCATTTGGTAATAGGTAATCTTGATAACTTCGGCCCTGACGCTCTCCTGTAGAACCATAGGTACCTAGTACCTACTCGACTTTCATTTTCACGAATATAATGCTTGATGCACGGCTAACAATTCAATTAACGTTTGCCACTTCGCTGATTTGTGCAGTATGTTCTAATTTGTGTCAATGTTCGTGGATGTTGTGTTCCATCACGAGCGTACACTTGGCTGATTTGCTTACATTTGGTTCGCCTCTGATAATTTTTCAGTCGTTATGAAAGTTTTCAGGTGAAAATGATTTGAATATTTGAGTGTTTTGATGAAGTCTCTTTTAAATATCCGTGTATTTAGCTAGTCGACCGTCGACCTTGGAAAAAAGGCATTTGAAGAAAACAAATTACAAACAAACACACAGAGATCTCAAGTTAAGTAAAACCATGTAAAAAAAAATATGGCAATCCCTATGTCCATACGACCTGGTTAGTTCTTTTGTGGCGCTTCGACCCTTAAAAATTTTCATTTTGCATTCTTTTGTGTTCCATCGCGAGCGTACACTTGGCTGATTTGGTTATTTGGTTCGCCTCTGATAATTTTTCAGTCGTTATGAAAGTTTCCAGGTGAAATTGATTTGAATATTTGAGTGTTTTGAAGAAGTCTCTTTTAAATATCCGTGTGTTTGGCTAGTCGACCTTGGAAAAAAATGGCATTTGAAGAAGAAGAAAAAATGGCAATGCCTATGTCCATGCGACCTGATTAGTTCTTTTGTGGCGCATCGACCCTTAAAATTTTTCATTTTGGATTCTTTTTGGAAATTTAAATAAAATTTTCAATTAACCTCTGTGTCCATTCTTTTCCTCAGGGAGTGACTCTGGGAACGGCTCAGGGGACTCTGTACAAAGTTGTTCAGCCACGGGAGACGGCTCGGAATCGACCACTCCTGTTTCGACTCTACCTCATCAGAGACCATCAGGCGTGGTCATCAAGAATCCGCGTTACGGACTTCCCACCTCTTGTTCTTCGTCTACTCTCAAGGTAAAATTGTCATAATCAATTCACTACTGATCCAAGGAGCCCCAAGGGGTCCCCAGTCGAAATCTTGCGAGGAGGAGGGCGAAGAAGTATAACAGTATTATCTCAGGTGGCCAACAGGTAAAACCTTGCGGGGGCCCCCGAAGAAGAGTATAAAAGCCACCGTTATTAATAGTTAAAGTGTAAAGATACAAATAACAAGTAACTGGAAGGCTGGAACCTGGATGGATTCCAATATCTTTCTTCTCAATAAATATGTAGGTACTTCTTGAAGTTTTTCCTTCATGGGAGTAATTTAAATGATGACAGGGAAAACATATGAGCGTTTCATCACGTTTTTCTCTTTGTAGCAACGAAATAACGTTATTTTATGCTAGCCACTCACTATCAGGTAGATCTGACAGCTACACCTGATCAGGTCTATCTGATAGTGTGTGTGCTCATCAGGTATTAGGTAGACCTGATCAGGTGTACCTGACAGTGAGCAGCCGGCATCAGTATGTTCTTCATCAGAGGGCTTTGAAAATGCAGGAATTTATCTATTGCTCTGTTTATTTACTAAAACGGAATTATACGTACTATGTGGTTTTCCCGTCCTTATTCAGGCAGGGTGAGATTAATGTGAGTAGGCGGGTAGCTTGTCTCCAAATGGAAGGTAAATCCTCCGTTACTAAAAACCTTAGGAGTTTAATAGTGCCTCACACCCATCTGAAATTATCTACATAGGTCCCACTTGCAAATTTGTGGAGATTCGAAACGAAAGTCACCTACATACATAGATACTTGCAAATTAGTGGAGATGCGAGAATTACTTTATCGAGAGTTTCGTAATACTGCGACCTTTTAACACTGGTTTCTTCTCTGTTTTCCAGGACTTCACACATTCCAACGAAATTCTCAAATAGTTCTACAAGACTCCAAAGTCGATGATCTCCTACTAGACATGTTCCGTACAGAGTTCCATTTGAAGTTCCTCTGGGGCAGCAAAGGCTCCAGTGTCAATTTCCTGCAAAGGTACAAAAAGTTCGAGCAGATCTTGAATGTGATGTCGGCCAAATGCCAGTCTGATGAAGATAGCAGCAAATCTGTAAGCTCAAATAGTTGTGAAGTTAGCAACGGACATAGTCAAAATGTTTACAATGCCTTGGGCACTAATGTTTAATATTATTTTGTTTCATATAGGCGAAACTATCGTATTTGATTCTTTAGGTATTTCTAGACTAGAACTAGAATTATTAGGTAGGTACCTTTACAAAGTATTTACATACATAGTCGGTCGGATCTTTGGCATGGAACTTTACAATGCAATAACAATGGTATAGATTCTACGGAAATTCAGTCCACGTTTTGTACTATCTTTAAAAGCATGGATTTTGTACTATCTCTAAAAGAGTCCACGTTTTGTACTATCTTTAAAAGCATGGATCTAGATATCGTACATAAGGGTTATGCTGGAGCGAGATGTTGGAATCTTGTAGTCATAGGTATCTGTATTCAATGTTTAATATTAGTATCATGTATGTGACTAAATTACCTGGGAGACAATTGATATATTTTGGCCCAGGAGCGAGATGTTGGAATCTTGTAGTCATAGGTATCTGTGTTCAATGTTTAATATTAGTATCATGTATGTGACTAAATTACCTGGGAGACAATTGATATATTTTGGCCCTTCTGTCTGGAATTCTGGATTCTGGATCAATATCTCCTTCAACTCAGTCAAAGGTAGAGAGAGGCACAAACCACGCCACCCAACATGTTTTTGATGGGGAAGGAAGGTTTTCTGAAGCTTTTATGTACATGTCACTAGGAATGAAAAATATGGAAAAGCTGTTTTTAATCTGTGTCTGCCTTTTCCTATCTCTGTGATAGATAGTCTCAAATGTTTTTGACATTTAATTATTGTGAAGTACGAGTATGTCCTTCGTCAATTTGACATCATTTTTCATTTGAACTTCAAGAAATTCTTTAGATGTTTTTCCCCTCTTCTTTTTTCATATCCATAGAGCTGAAAGCGACTGAATCCTAGGGAGATTGTTTGTTACCTATCGTAACAGGGTGGCAAAACGGAGTTGAGAACATAAGAAGAACTTATCACCTTATCAGAGATCTGGGAGTCTGGTTTTTTCCCCCTTCTTTTTTCATATCCATAGAGCTGAAAGCGACTGAATCCTAGGGATATTGTTTGTTACCTATCGTAACAGGGTGGCAAAACGGAGTTGAGAACATAAGAAGAACTTATCACCTTATCAGAGATCTGGGAGTCTGGACATCTCTCATGTCACTGGGGTAATCTAAGCCGTCAATCAGGGTCCCAGTTACATTTGATGGATACCTAACAGCTACTTTTGTATCCTTTTTCTCCTCCTCCTCTTCTTAAGAGTCTGTCAAAGAGGCAGCAGTATAAGTTATTCTTTCAGGCCTAGATAGCCCTAAAAGATGGGTTAAGCGTCTACGAATAAGGTTGATTGACCACCAACGATTCCTCTCTGATTTCAGGAGCCGACTCCTGATCCCTTCGCGGACCCCCTGCAACTGAAGAAAGCCCTTGAGTGGGAGCTGAGTCTGGATAACCGGGACCTTCGGTCACATGCCTGGTATCACGGGGCCATACCGCGATCCCGTGCCGAGGAAATTATCGAGAATGAGGGCGACTTTCTCATCCGGGATTGCACGTCTCAGCCCGGCAACTACGTGCTGAGCTGCATGAGCAAGACACAGTACCTCCACTTTGTCATTAACAAGGTGAGTGAAGCTGCCTTGAGGTAATGCTATAGGATGCCACTCCTACACCAACAACAATTGCTGCCGCAATATGTAGCATCCCATGAAAAAAGAGCCAAGTATGGATCTGGTAATACGTATCATCAAGAGAAGATTGAAATGTTCCCTTGCCACGGCTTTCTAACGTCATCGATTGCTAAAGAAAAACTTCCTTACAGATTTACAGCTATCTATTGCTTACATAGAATTTAGGAGATTTCAACTTGTGCATTCGCTAATTGCAACGTACTTATAGGTAAGTTAATTCAAGAAATTTTACTGTTGAACATACAACAATAAACGTATGTAATTATGTATTCTTCCAAACTCTCCACAGGTTGTGATTCAGCCAGACACGGTTTACGAGCGGGTTCAGTTCCAGTTTGAGGACGATTTATTCGACGTTATAATTAGGATTCTTCAACTATCCATTCGCTAATTCGATTTCCCCTATGTATATTTCTTCCATCTTTCTATTCTATCTTTTCTTCCCTTGTCCTGTTGCTCCTCTAACTTTTTGGTTTTCTCTTGGTTTGTATCCGATATAGGTTTCTCTCATTTCATTTTCCTTGACATTAAGTTGTCCTCTACCTTAACATAAGGGATCATACCAAGGGATTGAAACGAGATTTTGATATGTCTTAGATTTTAGACCCAAACTTATCTACCTACGCGTATGTACTTGGAGGTACCTACTGATTACATATTGGTAGTTCAAGGATCTCCTTGCTTTCATTTTTACTTTTTAAAACATGTATATACATGACTCACTTTTCATCTTTTCAACTCTATAGATATGGAGTCTATGGGCTATAGGAATAGGGAGTTAGGATCTGACTCATTGACGTGAGTACTTCACTGAAAAGAGTAGTTCTCTTTTTATAACTCACTCACTCTTTAAACATCTTCAAATCGATCCAAAAGATATACTGAATAAAACGCTCTCGTTATATACACATGCCATATTCCTATAGCTGTTTCGAAAGTTTCAGAAGCCTTAGCATACTCTATTACCCTATACTTCACCAGCCTGACCCACAAAATAAAAACTGGGAAAAATATCACTTAAAATATCAATAAAAAATATTTAGCCCTGGAACTTGGTCTGGCGCCCTGCCGTGAGCTCCTTGAAAAATCTTGTGAAAATATCTATCCAAGTACCTAATTAGCTAATCACCTTATAACTGGAACTTGGTCTGGCGCCCTGCCGTGAGCTCCTTGAAAAATCTTGTGAAAATATCTATCCAAGTACCTAATTAGCTAATCACCTACAGTGCTACTTAAAAGATCTTGGGAAAATATCTAGAAAAACAACCAAGTAGGGTGGGTAGGGGTAATTATGATCCACACGTGTTGTGGGGTAATTATGATCCACCCAAATTTAGCCCACTTAGACTATTTCTGGAGAATCGGTTAAACAGACATTTTAAAGAACAATCTCTTAACTACAATTGCTTGAAGATTCCACAGCTTTTGAATATTTCTTTGTCTTTTTCATCCAAGTTCCAAACCTCTTCAAAAAAGGTGGATTTCTCCTGGGGTAATTATGATACACCCATATCTCTATTTATTTAAAATTTGGTAGAGCTCCAAAGAAACGAAATTTAGGCCACATAGGTTTTAACCTTCTAATTTATTGTTGCCTACATTTCCCTGAATTCAGGGGCTTAAACCCTTAGAATAAATGGGTGGATTGGGAGAAGAACAGGGTGGATGGGCAATTATGATCCACGAATTTCTGCTTTAATTTTTTTTTTCTGTTCCTGTTGTTGAAATGAGACTTAACTAAAACAATACTAATGTCTATGAGTAACTACTCACTAAATTACTGATTCCCAGGAGAACAAGAAAAAAAGTTATGGCGAAAGATTAATTTTTGGATCATAATGACCCCTTCCCACCCTATTGGGCGATGTTCAATTGTTCATGTTTAAAGTAATAAATTTGATAATACCCGTTTACACCAGGGGCTCATAAATTGAATTATATTTCCTGAACTAATAACATTAGAGTACAAAATAGAAAGTAACAAAGTACCTACCTCACCTACGTGTAAGTTTAGTACATAATTACCTACAATACCCAAGTAGGTAGTACATTATCATTAGGATCAAAACTGAAAACATTATACTAAAGTCTCCTGGGATAGGTAATTTTTCACAACAGAAAAGGAGCTTAACACAGTGACTATCAACAAGAACCTCTGCTCTCATTTTCTCTTCTTTTAGTGCTGGTCTGAAGAGTCTGAAGTTGTGTTTAATCGACCTTTCATGCCTTAATACATAAGCTCTGTATACTAGGTAATATCCACTTCTACAAGTAGGTAATAGAAAAGTATACCTAGCCAGAGTGTAAGATTCCTGCTGTTCTTAAGCTCTGTTGTTACCAGTAATGAGGTAATTTACCTTACCTTATATCAAATTAAAGGTCTTTTTACCAGGAACAAGAAAATGGTGGTGCACATTTTGTCCAGAGAACCATAAAGCCAAAAAACATCGACCCTTAAAATTTTTCATTTTGGATTCTTTTTGGAAATTTAAATAAAATTTTCAATTAACCTCTGTGTCCATTCTTTTCCTCAGGGAGTGACTCTGGGAACGGCTCAGGGGACTCTGTACAAAGTTGTTCAGCCACGGGAGACGGCTCGGAATCGACCACTCCTGTTTCGACTCTACCTCATCAGAGACCATCAGGCGTGGTCATCAAGAATCCGCGTTACGGACTTCCCACCTCTTGTTCTTCGTCTACTCTCAAGGTAAAATTGTCATAATCAATTCACTACTGATCCAAGGAGCCCCAAGGGGTCCCCAGTCGAAATCTTGCGAGGAGGAGGGCGAAGAAGTATAACAGTATTATCTCAGGTGGCCAACAGGTAAAACCTTGCGGGGGCCCCCGAAGAAGAGTATAAAAGCCACCGTTATTAATAGTTAAAGTGTAAAGATACAAATAACAAGTAACTGGAAGGCTGGAACCTGGATGGATTCCAATATCTTTCTTCTCAATAAATATGTAGGTACTTCTTGAAGTTTTTCCTTCATGGGAGTAATTTAAATGATGACAGGGAAAACATATGAGCGTTTCATCACGTTTTTCTCTTTGTAGCAACGAAATAACGTTATTTTATGCTAGCCACTCACTATCAGGTAGATCTGACAGCTACACCTGATCAGGTCTATCTGATAGTGTGTGTGATCAGGTATTAGGTAGACCTGACAGGCGGACCTGATCAGGTGTACCTGATAGTGAGCAGCCGGCATTAGTATGTTCTTCATCAGAGGGCTTTGAAAATGCAGGAATTTATCTATTGCTCTGTTTATTTACTAAAACGGAATTATACGTACTATGTTGACAAACTCACTAAATTGTTTTAATCTTTCACAGGCTTTCACGTACGACTCCCTGTTGGAAGACGAAATCCTCTCCTCTTACCCCGAAGTTCAGTTACCATCTTGTTTCGATCTGGATAACTTCCAGACCCTCCTGTTGCCAACCTTAGAGAATAAACCCCTAGATGCTACGGCCCTACAAGGTAAATACTTTATGTCGGGTTTGTTTTAATCCCTTAAACTATAGACTGCCTTTGTGGCAATTGAAACCCACACGTTTTCCCTGAAGAAACCAGAGGGTTACCCGTCGGTATACTGTAATCAAAATTGTAAAGGCACAGAGCAAAACTATTTACTTATAATTTAATATTATTATCATCTAAAGAAAAATACTGCTCTCGACATTCTTGAAATACGGTTATCCCTAAAATGCCCTGATGTAATATTGTCATGATTTCCTTTAATTTTAATGAGCCAAGAACATATTTTTATGCAAATTTCGTGTGCAAAAACTTTTTTTTGCTGAAACGAAAAAGCCATTAAATGTTTAAACAGTAAAATTTCAAAGTTCGTGTTGCCCCTTCTCTTCTTGTCCCTTTCTCCTATAATTTAATATTATTATCATCGAAAGAAAAATACTGCTCTCGACATACTTGAAATACTTACCGTTATCCCTAAAATGCCCTCTTCAAAAATGCCCTGATGTAATATTGTCATGTTTTCCTTTAATTTAATGGCAATTTTAATGAGCAGGTAGGTACCTGCCAAGAACATATTTTTATGCAAATTTCGTGTGCAAAAACTTTTTTTTTTTTGCTGAAACGAAAAAGCCATTAAATGTTTAAACAGTAAAATTTCAAAGTTCGTGTTGCCCCTTCTCTTCTTGTCCCTTTCTCTCCCCCTGTACCCTAATTACGTGACGAACTCACGAAACCTCATTCTAATACCTCTGTGGTATTCGCTGTGGTACCTATTGATTGTTTAGTATGTTTTTTACCTTCCATTACTTTTTTTTATGTGTCTACATTTATGTAAATAAGCACAAAGTTCTATGCTACATAAATAGGTAGTGTACCCTTAGCTCTTCTCTTCATAGCACGTAATAAAACTTTATCATCAGAGAATAGGTGTTATAAAGTACTTGGAAGAAGGCAAAAATACCGACTAGAACAACGTATAGATGTTTTTTACCTTCCATTATTATTTTTTTATTATTTTTTTTTTTTATGTGTCTACATTAATGTAAATAAGCAATAAGCACAAAGTTCTATGCTACATAAATAGGTAGTGTACCCTTAGCTCTTCTCTTTATAGCACGTAATAAAACTTTATCATCAGAGAATAGGTGTTATAAAGTACTTGGAAGAAGGCAAAAATACCGACTAGAACAACGTATAGGCTATAGAATGATACATAATAAAACCAAAGGTATGACATTACCATCATCAAACGACGGCAGGTAGTCTAGGTAGATGCATATATAGTTTGCCACAGCTATAAATGAATCTCTCGAAAATAATACTGGCTATAATAAAAACATACGTATAAATACACAGAAAGAGCAGGTAGTAAAGTATGAGAGGGAAAGCAAATAAGCACCATACTTAAAAAAAGACTGGTTTCTTGGACTTTTCTCAAAAACAAAGTGTCAGGAAAATTTCTCAGAGAAATATTACCTATTAGAATATTGTGTTTTTCTTGCGCATCCTGTATGTTTCACTGTTGGATCGAACTTTCATCTTGATATTCTCCATTTCTTCTTCCAGGAATTCACATGATGCTCTTAGAAACGGGATCTAGAATTCTAGCCAATCATCTGACGAGGATTGATCTTCAGTATACGACGAGTAAAGACTTACCCAAGTACGATCAGTTCGAACATCTCATAGGCAAACTGTCGGGGATCGAACTCTGTACGCTGCCCATAGGGAAACAACTTCGCTATGATGTCATAGAAAGGTGAGAGTAATGTGTGATCGGAAATAAATTACAAGTAGTCCATTATTTAGATTGGCTGGGGTACTTACCTTGAACAGGGAGTAGACCAGTTTAGTCTGGCTGGGGGACTTTAAACCGGGAATATACCAGCCTGAAATTTTCCTTGCTAAAGAAATAGAAAAAAATTGAATGCGAAGGGCATTCACTCGTAAAAATTTTGTAGCCAAAACCACGTGTCAGTCCAAAGCAATCACCTTAGGTAGGGCTGACTGAGAGGCTGATGAAAAACGCGACCTTGTTTAACATGCTAGGTTAAAGAACTTTTCAGTCCAATTCGGCAAGATAAAGAAGATATACTCCATATTACTCCATTCTATTCTATTTGCTATTTGATTCTTCACAGAGCTCAATGTATGAAACTAGTGGTGGCCATCACGATACTCACCTGCGGCTCAGACTCGGAGAGGGCGGAAATTCTCAACAAGTGGATTCAAGTGGCGGTCGATACCAAAACCGCTCTGGGGAACTTGTTCGGCTTTTCCAATATCATGCTGGGACTGATGATGCCTCAGGTAAATATATAGGTTGCTGAAACCCCACAAGAACGTGTAGGTTGTCCTTTTGAGTTTGAAGGCATGCATTAGTGACTTGAACTTTATTAGTGGATATGCGAAATTCATCTACCTATTTAGTTAAAAATCAGGGAGATACTGGAGATGCATAATTCTCCTGCCTATTTACTTGGAAATTAATGGAGATGTGAAATTCACCTACATATTTACTTCCAAATTAGTGGAGGTGTAAAATTCACCTACATATTTACTTATAATTTTGTGGAGATGCTCTTCATCCCTGTGGAATAACTTACAAATTAGTGGAGATGCTCTTCGCCCTTTGTTGAATAGTGGAGACGCAAAATTAACTTGCAAATTAGTGGAGCTGCAAGAATTACTTCAAGACTTTCGTAATATTGCAAGCATGGTTATGGTTACAACCACTTTATCAAATAAAACAGATCTTTATTCAATTCAATTCCTATTTCAGATTCAGAGGCTAAGCGTCACGTGGCATGTGCTCAGACAAAAGTTCACGGACAGTGCTTTCAGCTTTGAAGCCAAACTTCGGCCAACGCTGAAGTCAATGAACGAGTGTACAAATCCCAACGCACCAAACACCACCATCCCCTATATGCTACCTCTCATCTTACTTCAAGAAAGATCACTTGAAGACGTATCTAGTAAGTAATTAGTACCTAACTGGAACTTGGTCTGGCGCCCTGCCGTGAGCTCCTTGAAAAATCTTGTGAAAATATCTATCCAAGTACCTAATTAGCTAATCACCTACAGTGCTACTTAAAAGATCTTGGGAAAATATCTAGAAAAACAACCAAGTAGGGTGGGTAGGGGTAATTATGATCCACACGTGTTGTGGGGTAATTATGATCCACCCAAATTTAGCCCACTTAGACTATTTCTGGAGAATCGGTTAAACAGACATTTTAAAGAACAATCTCTTAACTACAATTGCTTGAAGATTCCACAGCTTTCGGATATTTCTTTCGTGTCTTTTTCAATCAAGTTTATGTTTTGGCACGTAGGTATGGAGATAACCAGTACTTACCGAAGAAGACATTATCATACCTATTTCTTTTTAATTAAATCAGGTTCTTTTTAAACCTCTTTTACAAAATTACAAATTCTTCAATACTATTGATTATTCTTTTTGTATGTTGCAGGTCAAAATAGTTTAGAATGTTTAAATCTAGTGTCCTCATGTATAACGTGTTGGGAGACTTCTTCCAGTGATTTCGGTCTTAGCATTCTTTTCAACCATTTGGAGTCCGCCAGGAAATTAACTGAAGGTAATAATGAACAATTTTCTCGTGATTACTTTAAGTTTTCCCGTCCTTATTCAGGCAGGGTGAGTAGGCGGGTAGCTTGTCTCCAAATGGAAGGTAAATCCTCCGTTACTAAAAACCTTAGCAGTTATACAATAGTGCCTCACACCCATCTGAAATTATCTACATAGGTCCCACTTGCAAATTAGTGGAGATTCGAAAGTCACCTACATACATAGATACTTGCAAATTAGTGGAGATGCGAGAATTACTTTATCGAGAGTTTCGTAATACTGCGACCTTTTAACACTGGTTTCTTCTCTGTTTTCCAGGACTTCACACATTCCAACGAAATTCTCAAATAGTTCTACAAGACTCCAAAGTCGATGATCTCCTACTAGACATGTTCCGCACAGAGTTCCATTTGAAGTTCCTCTGGGGCAGCAAAGGCTCCAGTGTCAATTTCCTGCAAAGGTACAAAAAGTTCGAGCAGATCTTGAATGTGATGTCGGCCAAATGCCAGTCCGATGAAGATAGCAGCAAATCTGTGAGCTCAAATGGTTGTGAAGTTAGCAACGGACATAGTCAAAATGTTTACAATGCCTTGGGCACTAATGTTTAATATTATTTTGTTTCACATAGGTCTTCTAGGGTGGGTTGGGGTAATTTTGAGATACCTACTTAGGAGGGTTTAGGTAAATACCTAAAAGACTACTGAAGTATCGGATAGGTCTTCTAGGGTGGGTTGGGGTAGTTTTGAGATACCTACTTAGGAGGGTTTAGGTAAATACCTAAAAGACTACTGAAGTATCGGTTATATGCAACATTTGTGTCTTTTCTAGGCCATTAAAAAAGTGTTAATTTGCTTAAGCAAAGCTTTTACAAATGTCCACCTACTTCACTCTTGAGTATGTACCTATGTAAAACCTTTAAAGGAGTTGTTTCAAAAATACCCCAGTAGACCCTAATTTTTTTGTTTTTACATATATTTTCTCTTCTCATAACTATCATCTTTTTACCTATTTAGTTCTAAGCGTTTAACTAAAATAATAATGAAAAATATTGACCACTATACTATCAGTCTCCACATACGCGTAATTGGAGTTTGGTGGTTTTAGAAGGAGTTGTTTCAAAAATACCCCAGTACCTAGACCCTAATTTTTTTGTTTTTACATATATTTTCTCTTCTCATAACTATCATCTTTTTACCTATTTAGTTCTAAACGTTTAACTAAAATAATAATGAAAAATATTGACCACTATACTATCAGTCTCCACATACGCGTAATTGGAGTTTGGTGGTTTTACTGAGAGGTTTGATAGACGGTCTCTTTAATCAACGACCAATTTTTCCCACGATTTTTTAACCTTGCTTAACTGACAGGTTCAGAATTAAAATTTCATATTTATCCAAATAGATTTACGCTTCTCACATTGAGAATTGCGATCAGTAGAATTTATCATAGGTCCACAAAGAGGAATGATGGATAGTGGATACAGTTGTTTCAGAATATTTTTTAACCCTGTGGTGTCGACATGCAAGAAAACTAGCTCTGAATGACGCCCCCTTGGGTTGTCCACGTTACTAAGCAGATCCTTAGGCGTCCAACTCCGTTTGAGGGTTAATCCTTCCTCCGCAGGTGGTATCCATGTATATTTTCTGGTGATCGCATACTTTAAGGTCCTATGGGCTAGCAAAAGTCACTCGAATGATTTTTGGCCTTTTGCATTTTACCTTTCCCCGTCCAGAATTTTTACCTCAACGTTTAAATTTTATGTTTCACGCTTTGATTCTTTCTTCTTTAAATTTGTTTTTCCTAAGAGTTGAATGAAGTTTAATACACGTCAGCTCTGAATGACGCCCCCTTGGGTTGTCCACGTTACTAAGCAGATCCTTGGGCGTCCAACTCCGTTTGAGGGTTAATCCTTCCTCCGCAGGTGATATCCATGTATATGTTCTGCTGATCGTATACTTTAAGGTCCTATGGGCTAGCAAAAGTCACTCGAATGACTTTTGGCCTTTTGCATTTTACCTTTCCCCGTCCAGAATTTTTATCTCAACGTTTAAATTTTATGTTTCACGCTTTGATTATTTCTTCTTTAAATTTGTTTTTCCTAAGAGTTGAATGAAGTTTAATACACGTTAGGTAACTAATCCTTGAAAAGTCATAGCTCCTTGACTCTATAGCTATACAATATACATATTTATGTACATTTTTCTTAATCATTGAGTGTTTCATTCACTTTACACCTGTATTCAGGAGTTCCCTGCCCTCTTAAAGGAAGTTTTGTTTTGCTCAGTTTTCGCGCACCTCTATAGCTATACAATATACATATTTATGTACATTTTTCTTAAGAGTTGTTCGGTACTTTACAGTAATCTGTCATTGAGTGTTTCATTCACTTTACACCTGTATTCAGGAGTTCCCTGCCCTCTTAAAGGAAGTTTTGTTTTGCTCAGTTTTCGCGCACCCAAGATCGGGTCTTTCGGGGCCCGTATTGGAATCTTTACGAAGCCGATGTGGTGATTCAACTCGCTGCTCGTAGTAACAATTAGGTACATGTAAAGGAACTTATCGGAAGTAGTTCAACCTTTTCTTACCACTAGAGGACATTGATTACGCTGAGTTGGCGATAGAAATGTTGATCGACAACTACGAACATATCTTCAACAACGGAGTTATCACCTATCAACCGGACAAGAGTCAGAAGTTGAACAAGTCCAACAAGAGACTCGTGAAGATATTTGTTGGCACGTGGAATGTCAGCAATAAACCGATCAGCAAAGAATTCTTGCTGAATGACTGGCTTCATCCGGCGAGCGAAAAACACGTCCTTCCCGACATTTATGCTGTCGGGTTTCAGGTATTAGGAATTTTAAATAAGCATAAATGCTTGTCACAAATATCGTACTCCGTTTAATACAATACGGTTAATTTAATGTCTTGACTTTGACTAGAACCACCAACCTCCAGATTCAGAGTCTACCGTGCTTACCACTACACCACTGAGCTTGGTGTTTTAAGGATTTAAGGTATTACAAATTATCTTGATCTGATATGCTGAATCATGTGTGGTAAATTGGTCAATCTCGACCCAGGGATGTTCAGTTTGGTCTGCGTCCCTTGGTCTGATGGAAATATTCTGACTTTATCCTTTAGGTCAATAGGTACTACCGTATAGTTATATGACATCTACTTGAAGTGAAGTTATCATAATAAATAATTATTTAGGTAATTGCTGATCATTAGAATCGCGAGTTTTAAAATTTTTGTCAATATTCAAACCGGTTTGCTGAGAATTTAGTGGGAACATCATCGTCACATAAAAAACGGAAGTGATTTGTGGAATTCGGTTCTTCATATGTGTGTCCAGTTATTAAACAGTTTACCTAAATATTTGGCAAAATGAACCACCAATAAAATCAGTAATTCTTGAATACCTAGTAAACCAGAATATTTGCTAAAATTAACCGAAGTACCTCATACCTTTCTCCCAGGAATTAGATCTGAGCAAAGAAGCAATTCTGTACGACAGATCCAGTAGGGAAAATCATACATATAAAAAGACTGGTTTCTTGGACTTTTCTCAAAAACAAAGCGAAGTCAGGAAAATTTCTCAGAGAAATATTACCTATTAGAATATTGTGTTTTTCTTGCGCATCCTGTATGTTTCACTGTTGGATCGAACTTCCATACTTAAAAAAAGACTGGTTTCTTGGACTTTTCTCAAAAACAAAGTGTCAGGAAAATTTCTCAGAGAAATATTACCTATTAGAATATTGTGTTTTTCTTGCGCATCCTGTATGTTTCACTGTTGGATCGAACTTTCATCTTGATATTCTCCATTTCTTCTTCCAGGAATTCACATGATGCTCTTAGAAACGGGATCTAGAATTCTAGCCAATCATCTGACGAGGATTGATCTTCAGTATACGACGAGTAAAGACTTACCCAAGTACGATCAGTTCGAACATCTCATAGGCAAATTGTCGGGGATCGAACTCTGTACGCTGCCCATAGGGAAACAACTTCGCTATGATGTCATAGAAAGGTGAGAGTAATGTGTGATCGGAAATAAATTACAAGTAGTCCATTATTTAGATTGGCTGGGGTACTTACCTTGAACAGGGAGTAGACCAGTTTAGTCTGTCGGGGATCGAACTCTGTACGCTGCCCATAGGGAAACAACTTCGCTATGATGTCATAGAAAGGTGAGAATAGTGTGTGATCAGAAATAAATTACAAGTAGTCCATTATTTAGACTGTCTGGGGTACTTACCTTGAACAGGGAGTAGACCAGTTTAGTCTGGCTGGGGGACTTTAAACCGGGAATATACCAGTCTGAAATTTCCCTATGTGTGATCGGAAATAAATTACAAGTAGTCCATTATTTAGATTGGCTGGGGTACTTACCTTGAACAGGGAGTAGACCAGTTTAGTCTGGCTGGGGGACTTTAAACCGGGAATATACCAGCCTGAAATTTTCCTTGCTAAAGAAATAGAAAAAAATTGAATGCGAAGGGCATTCACTCGTAAAAATTTTGTAGCCAAAACCACGTGTCAGTCCAAAGCAATCACCTTAGGTAGGGCTAAATTTCCCTTGCTAAAGAAATAGAAAAAATTGAATGCGAAGGGCATTCACTCGTAAAAATTTTGTAGCCAAAACCACGTGTCAGTCCAAAGCAATCACCTTAGGTAGGGCTGACTGAGAGGCTGATGAAAAACGCGACCTTGTTTAACATGCTAGGTTAAAGAACTTTTCAGTCCAATTCGGCAAGATAAAGAAGATATACTCCATATTACTCCATTCTATTCTATTCTATTTGCTATTTGATTCTTCACAGAGCTCAATGTATGAAACTAGTGGTGGCCATCACGATACTCACCTGCGGCTCAGACTGCTATTTGATTCTTCACAGAGCTCAATGTATGAAACTAGTGGTGGCCATCACGATACTCACCTGCGGCTCAGACGGCTGATGAAAAACGCGACCTTGTTTAACATGCTAGGTTAAAGAACTTTTCAGTCCAATTCGGGAAGATAAAGAAGATATACTCCATATTACTCCATTCTATTCTATTCTTTTTGCTATTTGATTCTTCACAGAGCTCAATGTATGAAACTAGTGGTGGCCATCACGATACTCACCTGCGGCTCAGACTCGGAGAGGGCGGAAATTCTCAACAAGTGGATTCAAGTGGCGGTCGATACCAAAACCGCTCTGGGGAACTTGTTCGGCTTTTCCAATATCATGCTGGGACTGATGATGCCTCAGGTAAATATATAGGTTGCTGAAACCCCACAAGAACGTGTAGGTTGTCCTTTTGAGTTTGAAGGCATGCATTAGTGACTTGAACTTTATTAGTGGATATGCGAAATTCATCTACCTATTTACTTAAAAATCAGTGGAGATACTGGAGATGCATAATTCTCCTGCCTATTTACTTGGAAATTAATGGAGATGTGAAATTCACCTACATATTTACTTCCAAATTGAGTTTGAAGGCATGCATTAGTGACTTGAACTTTATTAGTGGATATGCGAAATTCATCTACCTATTTAGTTAAAAATCAGGGAGATACTGGAGATGCATAATTCTCCTGCCTATTTACTTGGAAATTAATGGAGATGTGAAATTCACCTACATATTTACTTCCAAATTAGTGGAGGTGTAAAATTCACCTACATATTTACTTATAATTTTGTGGAGATGCTCTTCATCCCTGTGGAATAACTTACAAATTAGTGGAGATGCTCTTCGCCCTTTGTTGAATAGTGGAGACGCAAAATTAACTTGCAAATTAGTGGAGCTGCAAGAATTACTTCAAGACTTTCGTAATATTGCAAGCATGGTTATGGTTACAACCACTTTATCAAATAAAACAGATCTTTATTCAATTCAATTCCTATTTCAGATTCAGAGGCTAAGCGTCACGTGGCATGTGCTCAGACAAAAGCTTGGAAATTAATGGAGATGTGAAATTCACCTACATATTTACTTGTAAATTTGTGGAGATGCTCTTCATCCCTGTGGAATAACTTACAAATTAGTGGAGATGCTCTTCGCCCTTTGTTGAATAGTGGAGACGCAAAATTAACTTGCAAATTAGTGGAGCTGCAAGAATTACTTCAAGACTTTTGTAATATTGCAAGCATGGTTATGGTTACAACCAGTTTATCAAATAAAACAGATCTTTATTCAATTCAATTCCTATTTCAGATTCAGAGGCTAAGCGTCACGTGGCATGTGCTCAGACAAAAGTTCACGGACAGTGCTTTCAGCTTTGAAGCCAAACTTCGGCCAACGCTGAAGTCAATGAACGAGTGTACAAATCCCAACGCACCAAACACCACCATCCCCTATATGCTACCTCTCATCTTACTTCAAGAAAGATCCCTTGAAGACTTATCTAGTAAGTTCTATGTTCTATTGTCTTTATGTGGCGCTATTAAGTACTAAGTAATGATAACTGGAACTTGGCCTGGCGCCCTGCCCCGTGCCCTAAGATATTCCCATGTGCTACTTAAAAGATCTTGCGAAAAATATGTAGAAAAACAACCAAGTATCTAATTACCTACTTTGTATATGTTTTGGCACGTAGGTATATGTAGATATCCAGTACTTACTGAAGAAGACATCATCATACCTATTCCTTTTCAATTAAATCAGGTTCTTTTGAAACCTCTTACAAAATTACAAATTCTTCGATACTATTGATTATTCTTTTCGTGTGTTGCAGGTCAAAATAGTTTAGAATGTTTAAATCTAGTGTCCTCATGTATAACGTGTTGGGAGACTTCTTCCAGTGATTTCGGTCTTACTATTTAATAATATAATTATTTGACTAATTATACAAAATAATTATGAATTTTATGACGAGTAAATTTAAACGTAGGTAGTGTGTTTTTTGAACACAGTTAATTAATATTTTATATTAAAACCCCAAATTTTGAATAAATAAAATACCCATGCCCAATTTTCGATAATTATTATTTTTTAAATGATAATACACATTTACAATTTTGCGTTCTTATTTCATGAGAAAGTTATGTATCTTGATTTCAAAAGTGCATTTGATATTATTGATGTGCTGGACAATCATTAAAGATATCCCGCAAGCTTTCAATTTTCAATCATGGGTCCGTGCCGTTCCTTTCTTTTCCCCAGCTGCCAGCTGGTTAGTAGAAATCGGTGTGGAATATCCGGAAGTGCTGCGTGCAACAAATTTTATCTTGAAACGTTACTTCGACCGGGGTTCAAAACTTCAAATATTGTGAAATGGGGGTGTCAAGCAAAGAGAATCCTGTTTTACTTGTAAAGAGACTTATTCTAACAAATGGACCATCTAGATTATTGTGAAATGGGGGTGTCAAGCAAAGAGAATCCTGTTTTACTTGTAAAGAGACTTATTCTAACAAATGGACCATCTAGATAGTTACAATTGCTACCAGAGACTGGGATCCATGTAAATATCTCAATTTTATTTCGACTGTTGTTGATGAAAAGCTGTAACCTATGAGTGATCAAGAGAGCCATGCGATGGGTACAATCCCAGGAGGGAGAGAATCTACCTCTTGGTTTCCTCGAAACATGAAGTCCTGCTACCAACTACTGTCATACATTCAAGAGCTCATCCAGGGCCCAAAAGACGGCACCAAACCTGCCTTGAACGATGTAGGGGAAGAGGATACCCCCATCAAAGTGAACGGTGCTTATAAGCCAAGGTATGCCTGCATTAGAGCTGAATTAATCCATAATGAAAGAATAAATTTACGAAAATATCCCGTGTTCTACTGTTTTAAGAAATGAGACACAATGAGACCAAGTTAGAGGCAGTAATGGAGTTAGAATGTTTGAACACAGCCCCTTGAATATACATGTACCTACCGACATATTTTGACCTTCTTTATTTCCAGTGTATTCGGATTTTCCATGGATACATTGGCAAAACTCACCAAACCTATCATAGAAATGTCGGTGTTGTTGATGAAAAGCTGTAACCTATGAGTGATCAAGAGAGCCATGCGATGGGCACAATCTCAGGAGGGAGAGAATCTACCTCTTGGTTTCCTCGAAACATGAAGCCCTGCTACCAACTACTGTCATACATTCAAGAGCTCATCCAGGGCCCAAAAGACGGCACCAAACCTGCCTTGAACGATGTAGGGGAAGATTTTCTGACCGCTTGCATTGAAGAAATAGAGAGAAGAGGGTTGGCAGTCGAAGGTCTCTATAGAAAACCGGCTGTGAATAAGAAGGTGTCGGAGCTATTAAACAATGGATTGAAGAAGAAAAATAGGATCTTCAATTTGGATCTGGACGAGTATGATACCAAGGTGTTGACTAATAGTGTCAAGTTGTATCTGAATTCCTTGCCAGGTAACTAAATACAAATACATACTTTAATTACTTAATAAGTATCTTAAAGCATTGAGAAAGTTTGGAAGCAGGTAAGTAGAGCATTTTTCCTCGATATCAGAACGGAACTTTACCATAACCATAGACCCCTATATTCCCTCCTTGCCAGGTAACTAAATACAAATACATACTTTAATTACTTAATAAGTAGGTATCTTAAAACATTGAGAAAGTTTGGAAGCAGGTAAGTAGAGCATTTTTCCTCGATATCAGAACGGAACTTTACCATAACCATAGACCCCTATATTCCAAAACCTTTTTCAAAGAGCCAGGCAAAGCCCTATGTTTCAGTGGTGAGGTGTCGCATTTTTAGTTTTGTAGGACAGCCTGGAAACTTGAGAAGTATGCAATGTGCTAAACAATTGTTCTCGGGGCAAGTAGGTACAAAGGTACATATATTACCTATGTCTAATTGTGTAACGATTGTGAAGTGTTTTATGAATTACTAGCGGGATACCCGCGAGCTTTGCATCTCTCAGTTTTCGGCCAAAAGTTTTGTAGGACAGCCTGGAAACTTGTGAAGTATGCAATGTGCTAAACAATTGTTCTCAAAGCAAGTAGGTACAAAGGTACTATATTATGTGTTTTTATGAATTACTAGCGGGATACCCGCGAGCTTTGCATCTCTCAGTTTTCGGCCAAAAATTTCAAATTTCTTGATTAAAAATGGTTCACATAAAAATGTGAGCCTGTGTACAAAATTTCAAGTTTCTACGACTTACCGTATAGACGGCAACCCGAGGTGTCGCATTTTTAGTTTTGTAGGACAGCCTGGAAACTTGTGAAGTATGCAATGTGCTAAACAATTGTTCTCGAAGCAAGTAGGTACAAAGGTACTATATTATGTCTAATTGTGTAACGATTGTGAAGTGTTTTATGAATTACTAGCGGGATACCCGCGAGCTTTGCATCTCTCAGTTTTCGGCCAAAAATTTCGAATTTCTTTATTAACTCGCGAACGGCTGGCTTTAGGAAATTTTAACCTAGCCTATAATCACCCCCCATAAAAATGTGAACCTGTGTACAAAATTTCAAGTTTCTACGACTTACCGTATAGACGGTAACCTCTTACAAACAAACAGAAAACCTCTCTTATTAATAAGATGAAAGTGTTCTTTTTCGTAAATTTTCGCCAGCACTATTTAACAGCGATTAAAAATGGTTCACATAAAAATGTGAGCCTGTGTACAAAATTTCAAGTTTCTACGACTTACCGTATAGACGGCAACCTCTTACAAACAAACAGAAAACCTCTCTTATTAATAAGATGAAAGTGTTCTTTTTCGTAAATTTTCGCCAGCACTATTTAACAGCAGCTACGATTTTATTTCCAGAGGCTTTACTAACGGTGGTCGTCTATCCGTCCATCATCCAATCGGTTCGGTCCAATGACATCACTCAACTGTACAATGCCGTCCACAAAATTCCTCACGATAACTACGTCTTGCTGGAAAAACTCATCAAACATTTCCACAAGATTGTGCAACACTCACCGGAGAATTTGATGACATCGAAAAACCTGTCGAAAATTTTCGGGCACATTTTGCTGAGACCAAAAGCCTGCTGGAAAAACTCATCAAACATTTCTACAAGATTGTGCAACACTCACCGGAGAATTTGATGACATCGAAAAACCTGTCGAAAATTTTCGGGCACATTTTGCTGAGACCAAAAGCTGGTAAGTTTAAATTAAACCTACTTAATACTAATATGTACCTACCTATTATTGTATATTTACATCTGTATTTATCTATGTATGGTATAGAAATGAGGCGTTCGCCACTCAACATGTGAATTTGATTAAACGGACAAAGTAAGCTCTAGGTTTTAATACCTACTTAATATTACTATGTACCTATTATTGTATATTTACCAGTGGCGTAGCGTCCATGTAGGGCGTGTATGGCGGCCCTACACTCAAAAATTCCACTCAAATACCCTTAAATATTGACTTTAAATAATTATTGTATTCTTATTATATAGATATTGTGATGGAAATTAGTGTCCGCCCTACACTTGGAGTTAGACCACGCTACGCCACTGATATTTACCTACATCTTTATTTATCTATGTATGGTATAGAAATGAGGCGTTCGCCACTCAACATGTGAATTTGATTAAACGGACAAAGTAAGCTCTAGGTTTTAACTTGGAGGTTTCCCATTAATGTTTCTTCTCTCTGTATATATGCACGAGTTACTCGTTACTGCCGAATAAACTCGTGACGAGTATATTCGGCAATAATTCTCAAATGTAGTCTGCCTTTGGCAAAGGAAATTTGTTTGAGCAAGATCGGGTCTTTCGGGGCCCGTATTGGAATCTTTTCTAAGCCGATGTGGTGATTGAACTCGCTGCTCGTAGTAACAATTAGATACCTACATGTAAAGGAACTTATCGGAAGTAGTTCAACCTTTTCTTACCACTAGAGGACATTGATTACGCTGAGCTGGAGATAGAAATGTTGATCGATAACTACGAACATATCTTCAACAACGGAGTCATCACCTATCAACCGGACAAGAGTCAGAAGTTGAACAAGTCCAACAAGAGACTCGTGAAGATATTTGTCGGCACGTGGAATGTCAGCAATAAACCGATCAGCAAAGAATTCTTGCTGAATGACTGGCTTCATCCGGCGAGCGAAAAACACGTCCTTCCCGACATTTATGCTGTCGGGTTTCAGGTATTAGGAATTTTAAATAAGCATAAATGCTTGTCACAAATGTCGTACTCCGTTTAATACAATACGGTTAATTTAATGTCTTGACTTTGACTAGAACCACCAACCTCCAGATTCAGAGTCTACCGTGCTTACCACTACACCACTGAGCTTGGTATTTTAAGGATTTAAGGTATTACAAATTATCTTAATCTGATATGCTGAATCATGTGTGGTAAATTGGTCAATCTCGACCCAGGGATGTTCAGTTTGGTCTGCGTCTCTTGGTCTGATGGAAATATTCTGACTTTTTCGTTTAGGTCGATAGGTACTACCGTATAGTTATATGACATCTACTTGAAGTGAAGTTATCATAATAAATAATTATTTAGGTAATTGCTGATCATTAGAATCGCGAGTTTTAAAATTTTTGTCAATATTCAAACCGGTTTGCTGAGAATTCAGTGTGAACATCATCGTCACATAAAAAACAGAAGTGATTTGTGGAATTCGGTTCTTCATATGTGTGTCCAATTATTAAACAGTTTACCTAAATATTTGCCAAAATTAACCGAAGTACCTCATACCTTTCTCCCAGGAATTGGATCTGAGCAAAGAAGCAATTCTGTACGACAGATCCAGTAGGGAAAAAGACTGGTTGGCCGTCATAACCAAATGCTTGGAAACATTACCCGAGAACTATACCCAAGTAGAAGCGATTCGTATGTTGGGAATCATGATGGTCATCTTTGTGAGGGATTCGTTCCTGTCCCAAATTACCAACATTGATAAGGACCGGATGTCCAGTGGAGATTTGGGGAACAAAGGTAAGCGTTGCCCATACCCACAGCAGTATTGCATGAGACATTCATAGGAAATGAATCATATACGTTAAACTTGGTTTTATTTTCCTTGAGGTGGAAGTTTTTAAAAGACAAGGGACTTTCGAATCAAAAGAACTTATGGAAAGATAATCTTCTTACGATTAGTTACCTAATCTATGAGCTTGGCAAATCAACTTATTTCAGTACAGCAGTATTGCATGAGATATTCATAGGAAATGAATCATATACGTTAAACTTGGTTTTATTTTCCTTGAGGTGGAAGTTTTTAAAAGACAACGGACTTTCGAATCAAAAGAACTTATGGAAAGATAATCTTCTTACGATTAGTTACCTAATCTATGAGCTTGGCAAATCAACTTATTTCACAGGAGGAGTAGCTATCAGGTTTGAGCTCTACAGAACAGGCATTTGTTTCATTTGTTCCCACTTTGCATCTCACATCAATAACGTTGAAGCCAGAAATGCTGATTTCAAGAATATTCTCAATCAGATTCATTTCAAGGAGAATGACAAACTGATTCCCGATCATGATCTGATATTTTGGTTCGGGGATTTGAACTATCGATTTGACAAGCTGAGCCGAGATTCAGTCATAGAATTGATCAACAGAAAAGGTTTTCGCGCACAACTAATCTTAACTCTTGTCAATTAAATGTAAGTGTAGGTAGCAATAGTTTATTTGTAGCAGATAGATTTTTAGATAGTGGTATGGTGAAATTGTGAACTTCTTCAGTATCATTTTCAGTCTCGTAGCAACCTTGATCATATTGTCTAAAATACCTAACGTAAACGATAGATAACCAATTAAGTCATCAGAGGTTAAATCAATACCTACATTTTAAAAATTTTACTTCCGCAAAACTGACAAACGATCCCCTTCAGATTAAAGGATTTTTTCCTTCTATTTCTTTGTTTATTAGTTTCCTTAGAACTCTTCTTTTTAATTTGTTTTTATTATTTTTATGTTTGAGTGAGATTATCTAAGTCTGAATTAAATTTTATTTATAATTTTAGTGATTTTTTTAGTTGTTAAAAAAGGATTTTATTTTCTAGAAATCTAGAAATTATTTACCAAGCTAGAGAGATATATTGTTTTAGAAATCAGTGTCTCCTCAGACACGCTATTTTACTATTTGGACCAATGCTTCATATTTAACTATTTATGCCTCCTCACATGAATCTATTTTCAAACAATGAAACCTCCATGTGAAGAAATTACAGATTACAATCTTATCTAGGCTCGAGTTTCATCTTGACCAGATTTTGTAATCCGGTCGAGATATTACAAAGAAAGTAATTGCCATTACGTAGGTAGACTTGTTATGAGGTCTTCCTGTCTTCAAATAATAAAGAACATCACCTAGAAAAGGTTACGATATTCTACTCCAGCACGATCAGCTGAAGAAGATTTTGATCCAATCTGAGACGATATTTCCCAGTTTTAAAGAAGCGGAAATATGTTTTAAACCCACCTATAAATTTATCTACGTTCAACGTTTGTAAAGCATTGAATGAAGCACGTGGTAACCTCGAACCCCGTACTTCACGCTACAAGGAGTGGAGGGGAGAGCGAGAGTCGTGAGCATGCTGCCATGCGGCCAATGGAAATACTTCTCTTCTACTTGATATACGTACTTTTTTGCCAGCTCTCTCAACTGCCTCGGTAGCGCAGTAGGCAGCGCGTAAGTCTCATAATCTTAAGGTCGTGAGTTCGATCCTCACCCGGGGCAATTTTTTGTCAATGTCTAATGTAATTTCCCTCTGAAAATTGTCCCTTTTTCTCTTCAGGTTGAAAATCAGCCCGAAGAATGGCATCATAGATCCTGGTGAAAGAGAAGATATTGTGTTCACACTGCAAGTAACGGAAAAAGTTGCCTGGAAATTCAACTCTGGTGAAGAAATAATGAAGGACAAATTCTATTTGCGGATCAGCGGAGAAAAGGACACCCCCATCAAAGTGAACGGTGCTTATAAGCCAAGGTATGCCTGCATTAGAGCTGAATTAATCCATAATGAAAGAATAAATTTACGAAAATATCCCGTGTTCTACTGTTTTAAGAAATGAGACACAATGAGACCAAGTTAGAGGCAGTAATGGAGTTAGAATGTTTGAACACAGCCCCTTGAATATACATGTACCTACCGACATATTTTGACCTTCTTTATTTCCAGTGTATTCGGATTTTCCATGGATACATTGGCAAAACTCACCAAACCTATCATAGAAATGTCGTTTGATGAACTGCGAGCAATAGAGCTTAAAGAACATCCCTGGATTGGTGATGATCCGATGGCAAGAATTCCTAAAAGCCTATGGACACTGGTCGATTATTTGTACAAGAATTCTTTGCATGAGGAAAATTTATTTGTAAAGGAAGGTTAGTGATATTCTCCTCAAGTCCTTACGTATTTCTTTAGAAAATTTTGGGAGTTTCACAAGTAAAGTTACTATGGTTCCTCCTTCACACCTAGTTCTATTTTACAGGAAATTACTTTGAAATCATTCACATTCGAGATTGGCTGGATGCAGATAAAGATCTCTCTCAAATATCAGTCAGTGCTTGTTCAATAGCTCAATGCATTCTACTCTTGCTGAAGAGTACGAAGGAGCCTTTGATCGAAATGAACGCTCATCCAATGAATCAGCAAAATGTGTCTTCCTATAACAAGCTCTTGGTAGAGTACATCACATCATTCCTTTGCTTCTTGCTCAAGTTTCGAGA
This sequence comes from Diaphorina citri, assembly GCF_000475195.1. Lineage (NCBI taxonomy): Eukaryota > Metazoa > Arthropoda > Insecta > Hemiptera > Psyllidae > Diaphorina > Diaphorina citri. The sequence goes on from NW_007378507.1 coordinate 66,345, forward strand.
GCAAAACAAGTTGACCGCCAATATCCTAGGGGAAATATTTGCAAGCGCCATCATGCATTCCAACGATGTTGTCAGCAAAAAGTATATGTCTGGTCTGATTATGAAACAATGTCGAAATAAAAGCATGTACTCTGACAATGTTTGACTTCAGATGTCGTCAGATTGTCTTTTAGAACATTTACCTGTAAATTTCATCCTAATTTCAATTTACAAACAAAACGGTTGTTATAAATTACTCGCTTTCTCACTCTCTCTGTCAATTGACATGATGGAATTGCATGGGCTTTGTGCCTTGGGGGCAGTCGTGTTTGGCAGATTGACATAGGTAAAGTTGTCGTTGTCAGATATGTATGATGATTTAATTACTTTACGTCATGTAACTTTGTGTTATTCTTCTGTCCGAACCGTGTTCTCTTGTTACTTTTGCAATCTTCCTACATTCTTTTGTAGAAGATCGGATTTGTATGATTATTGTGGGCTAATGATTGATAACTGTTACTGATGGGATTGTCCATTCTTAATTTCTCATCTATGATTTCTGTACTGCCAAAACTTGTAGGCTTTAACTTTAAACGATTGGTTCTCAAGAAATTCCTTATAAACAAAATAATTTTCTATACATGGAAGAATCTAGCAAAGAATCAGGATTAGGAATTGCCAGTATTCTCAAAGATCTGATATTCGAGAGGACGGCAAACAAGTAAGGTAAACAAGCAACGCCAAGACCGAACCGAACATTATCCTAAGCACCTTCATTTTCCAGGTATCAACTTTTCTATACATGGAAGAATCTAGCAAAGAATCAGGATTAGGAATTGCCAGTAATCTCAAAGATCTCATATGCGAGAGGACGGCAAACAAGTAAGGTAAACAAGCAACGCCAAGACCAAACCGAACATTATCCTAAGCACCTTCATTTTCCAGGTATCAAAACTTACACCGTGTTTGCGCCAATCAACAAAGGTCTTCCCGAATCTCAGATGAGTGACCTTCTGGGAGATTCTCTTGTCGCCAAGAAGTTCATTCTGAAGCACATAGTACCCGGGGCATTGTACAGTGCGGGCATGAGGTACTACCAGGTGAAAGAGTCAATGGACGTGGGGCAGAAGCTTAAAGTGTACAAAGAAGCAGGTAAGTGAGCAATGGGATAGGAGAATTACATTTGAATGTACGAGTACCTAAACCATAAAGTTTGGGAGGTAGGCAACACATTTTGACTTCTAAAGATCTTAGGATCCACATTATGGTGTTCGATTCTCATAGACTAATATTTTGACTTCTAAAGATCTTAAGATCCACATTATGGTGTTCGATTCTCATAGACTAACCTACTTTTTCCTTCCCAAAAAATTGACTCAAAGGAACTTTGTTCGTGGTATTGTTTCCAGGAAGAGTCAAGGTGAATTCCGCCCAAGTCATAACGAGGAACATTCCAGCGACAAATGCAAAAAATTAACTTAAAGGAACTTTGTTCGTGGTATTGTTTCCAGGAAGAGTCAAGGTGAATTCCGCCCAAGTCATAACGAGGAACATTCCAGCGACAAATGAAAAAAAATAACTCAAAGGAACTTTGTTTGTGGTATTGTTTCCAGGAAGAGTCAAGGTGAATTCCGCCCAAGTCATAACGAGGAACATTCCAGCGACAAATGGTGTGGTCCATGCAATAGAGGTACCCCTATGAAAGCAACCATCAGACTGAAAGATTTTGTAAAGTCCAGAAAAATGTATAACTGTATAAAGTAAATCCATTTAGATTAAGTGCGAAATTTTCCCATGACAATTACAGTGGAAATAATTGCCCTGAAATTCCGTGGAAAATTCCCTTCCTTAACCAAAATGACATCCAGTTGTTGGTCTAGTCTAGAATCTAGATTCTAGAATATTCTAGATGCTGAAGGGACCGATACCAATTGGGTTAGTTTGATGTACATTGGGGGAGAAGGCAAATGTAGTGTTGGTAAATTTGTACCGAGCGCCTAATTGAATGTGCTTGGGTCGCTTTGATTAAATTGATTGAGTGGGAACTCTGCACTTTGAGGAAACCCTCATCCCTGGCTTGTCTTTCGCGCCGTCTCTTGCCTTTGGATATCTCAAATAGTTCCATTTTGGTGCTCGTCATTTTCAGCTGCTCCTACATCACGTGATTCCTGGCGCTTTCAAGTTGGACTCTCTCCAGGACGAGATGACCGGGGTTAGTCTGGCCGGGACACAGCTGAGGGTGAACACATACACAGTGCAGGATATCGAGTGGAATGGATTGAGTGGGAACTCTGCACTTTGAGGAAACCCTCATCCCTCGTCACACCATATCAGATGTCACATATGTGCAATAGAATTACTTCTTTATTTCTAATTTGGACAAATATTGTAAAATAAAGAATGTAAATACAAAGTAATTTATAACAACCGAGTGCAATAGTACTAAACAAAAATGGACACGGTACACAAGAGAAGAAGAGACCGCGCCTTAACATAGGTGAGGTTGATGTCTGATACATTACCACCATGATCTTTAGCTTTAGAGCTATGTATCAGATGTCACATATATATGTGCAATAGAATTACTTCTTTATTTCTAATTTGGACAAATATTGTAAAATAAATAATGTAAATACAAAGTAATTTATAACAACCGTTTTGTTTGTAAATTGAAATTAGGATGAAATTTACAGGTAAATGTTCTAAAAGACAATCTGACGACATCTTTAAAAGTCAAACATTGTCAGAGTACATGCTTTTATTTCGACATTGTTTCATAATCAGACCAGACATGTACTTTTTGCTGACAACATCGTTGGAATGCATGATGGCGCTTGCAAATATTTCCCCTAGGATATTGGCGGTCAACTTGTTTTGCTCTCGAAACTTGAGCAAGAAGCAAAGGAATGATGTGATGTACTCTACCAAGAGCTTGTTATAGGAAGACACATTTTGCTGATTCATTGGATGAGCGTTCATTTCGATCAAAGGCTCCTTCGTACTCTTCAGCAAGAGTAGAATGCATTGAGCTATTGAACAAGCACTGACTGATATTTGAGAGAGATCTTTATCTGCATCCAGCCAATCTCGAATGTGAATGATTTCAAAGTAATTTCCTGTAAAATAGAACTAGGTGTGAAGGAGGAACCATAGTAACTTTACTTGTGAAACTCCCAAAATTTTCTAAAGAAATACGTAAGGACTTGAGGAGAATATCACTAACCTTCCTTTACAAATAAATTTTCCTCATGCAAAGAATTCTTGTACAAATAATCGACCAGTGTCCATAGGCTTTTAGGAATTCTTGCCATCGGATCATCACCAATCCAGGGATGTTCTTTAAGCTCTATTGCTCGCAGTTCATCAAACGACATTTCTATGATAGGTTTGGTGAGTTTTGCCAATGTATCCATGGAAAATCCGAATACACTGGAAATAAAGAAGGTCAAAATATGTAGGTAGGTACCTACATGTATATTCAAGGGGCTGTGCTCAAACATTCTAACTCCATTACTGCAACTAACTTGGTCTCATTGTGTCTCATTTCTTAAAACAGTAGAACCCGGGATATTTTCTTAAATTTATTCTTTCATTATGGATTAATTCAGCTCTAATGCAGACATACCTTGGCTTATAAGCACCGTTCACTTTGATGGGGGTGTCTTTTTCTCCGCTGATCCGCAAATAGAATTTGTCCTTCATTATTTCTTCACCAGAGTTGAATTTCCAGGCAACTTTTTCCGTTACTTGCAGTGTGAACACAATATCTTCTCTTTCACCAGGATCTATAATGCCATTCTTCGGGCTAATTTTCAACCTGAAGAGAAAAAGGGACAATTTTCAGAGGGAAACAATAATGACGACCATTTGAAAGTTGGAAACTTTGTACAGACAGTGCAATAGTCCTAAAAAAACGGACGCGGCACACTAGGGATCAAGAAGAGACTAAAATAAATAAAGGTTGGAAATGTATCTTGAAATCAATTCTCTGAATGGAACAATGGACTGAAAGTATAATATTTACCACAGGTTGCTGTATTTGGTCAAGTTTACATGATCGACAAACTGAAATCCCACGGGAACTGTCTTCAAATTGGTCACCGTGATGGAATCTTGAAACAGTTGCATGAATTTGACAATGCCGAAATCCAGTTTTCTCTTGTCCACCAGGACCTTGTTTTGATAACTCTCCAGGTTCACTTTGAACACCCGTTGGCCCTCGGTTTTGATTTTACACAGGAAGAAACCGCTCACTGGTTTGTGGTCGCTCAGCTTGAAATTGTCGTGAGATTTGTAGAAGTAATTCCGTACGTGACGACCTAGGTATAAGATATTAAGATCACATCAAGGGGGAAACTTTTGTTGAAGCTCAAGAAGTGTTGGTCTTGGTCCTACCTAAAATGTCAGGTACTTCGTTGTCCATATCCAAAGACTAGAGTAGGGTCCAATGACTTCAACAGACATCATAAGAGCTACTTTATCCTTACCTCTCCACAAAATTCTATCGCAATAGGCAGGAGTCCTATGTTCCGAAAATGTGTAAAGTGTCCCAGGCACGTATTTATAGGTGGGTTTAAAACATATTTCCGCTTCTTTAAAACTGGGAAATATCGTCTCAGATTGGATCAAAATCTTCTTCAGCTGATCATGCTGGAGTGGAAATTAGTGTCCGCCCTACACTTGGAGTTAGACCACGCTACGCCACTGATATTTACCTACATCTTTATTTATCTATGTATGGTATAGAAATGAGGCGTTCGCCACTCAACATGTGAATTTGATTAAACGGACAAAGTAAGCTCTAGGTTTTAACTTGGAGGTTTCCCATTAATGTTTCTTCTCTCTGTATATATGCACGAGTTACTCGTTACTGCTGAATAACTCGTGATGAGTATATTCGGCAATGATTCTCGAATTTAGTCTGCCTTTGGCAAAGGAAATTTGTTTGAGCAAGATCGGGTCTTTCGGGGCCCGTATTGGAATATTTTCGAAAGGAAGGAACTCGCTGCTCGTAGTAACAATTAGGTATATGTAAAGGAACTTATCGGAAGTAGTTCAACCTTTTCTTACCACTAGAGGACATTGATTACGCTGAGTTGGCGATAGAAATGTTGATCGACAACTACGAACACATCTTCAACAACGGAGTCATCACCTATCAACCGGACAAGAGTCAGAAGTTGAACAAGTCCAACAAGAGACTCGTGAAGATATTTGTCGGCACGTGGAATGTCAGCAATAAACCGATCAGCAAAGAATTCTTGCTGAATGACTGGCTTCATCCGGCGAGCGAAAAACACGTCCTTCCCGACATTTATGCTGTCGGGTTTCAGGTATTAGGAATTTTAAATAAGCATAAATGCTTGTCACAAATATCGTACTCCGTTTAATACACTACGGTTAATTTAATGTCTTGACTTTGACTAGAACCACCAACCTCCAGATTCAGAGTCTACCGTGCTTACCACTACACCACTGAGCTTGGTGTTTTAAGGATTTAAGGTATTACAAATTATCTTAATCTGATATACTGAATCATGTGTGGTAAATTGGTCAATCTCGACCCAGGGATGTTCAGTTTGGTCTGTGTCTCTTGGTCTGATGGAAATATTCTGACTTTTTCGTTTAGGTCGATAGGTACTACCGTATAGTTATATGACATCTACTTGAAGTGAAGTTATCATAATAAATAATTATTTAGGTAATTACTGATCATTAGAATCGCGAGTTTTGAAATTTTTGTCAATATTCAAACCGGTTTGCTGAGAATTCAGTGTGAACATCATCGTCACATAAAAAACAGAAGTGATTTGTGGAATTCGGTTCTTCATATGTGTGTCCAATTATTAAACAGTTTACCTAAATATTTGCCAAAATTAACCGAAGTACCTCATACCTTTCTCCCAGGAATTAGATCTGAGCAAAGAAGCAATTCTGTACGACAGATCCAGTAGGGAAAAACCAATAAAATCAGTAATTCTTGAATAGTAAACCAGAATATTTGCCAAAATTAACCGAAGTACCTCATACCTTTCTCCCAGGAATTGGATCTGAGCAAAGAAGCAATTCTGTACGACAGATCCAGTAGGGAAAAAGACTGGTTGGCCGTCATAACCAAATGCTTGGAAACATTACCCGAGAACTATACCCAAGTAGAAGCGATTCGTATGTTGGGAATCATGATGGTCATCTTTGTGAGGGATTCGTTCCTGTCCCAAATTACCAACATTGATAAGGACCGGATGTCCAGTGGAGATTTGGGGAACAAAGGTAAGCGTTGCCCAAGGGTACAGCAGTGGGCACGTGGAATGTCAGCAATAAACCGATCAGTAAAGAATTCTTGCTGAATGACTGGCTTCATCCGGCGAGCGAAAAACACGTCCTTCCCGACATTTATGCTGTCGGGTTTCAGGTATTAGCGAATAAACTCGTGACGAGTATATTCGGCAATAATTCTCAAATGTAGTCTGCCTTTGGCAAAGGAAATTTGTTTGAGCAAGATCGGGTCTTTCGGGGCCCGTATTGGAATCTTTTCTAAGCCGATGTGGTGATTGAACTCGCTGCTCGTAGTAACAATTAGATACCTACATGTAAAGGAACTTATCGGAAGTAGTTCAACCTTTTCTTACCACTAGAGGACATTGATTACGCTGAGCTGGCGATAGAAATGTTGATCGATAACTACGAACATATCTTCAACAACGGAGTCATCACCTATCAACCGGACAAGAGTCAGAAGTTGAACAAGTCCAACAAGAGACTCGTGAAGATATTTGTCGGCACGTGGAATGTCAGCAATAAACCGATCAGCAAAGAATTCTTGCTGAATGACTGGCTTCATCCGGCGAGCGAAAAACACGTCCTTCCCGACATTTATGCTGTCGGGTTTCAGGTATTAGGAATTTTAAATAAGCATAAATGCTTATCACAAATATCGTACTCCGTTTAATACAATACGGTTAATTTAATGTCTTGACTTTGACTAGAACCACCAACCTCCAGATTCAGAGTCTACCGTGCTTACCACTACACCACTGAGCTTGGTGTTTTAAGGATTTAAGGTATTACAAATTATCTTAATCTGATATGCTGAATCATGTGTGGTAAATTGGTCAATCTCGACCCAGGGATGTTCAGTTTGGTCTGCGTCTCTTGGTCTGATGGAAATATTCTGACTTTTTCGTTTAGGTCGATAGGTACTACCATATAGTTATATGACATCTACTTGAAGTGAAGTTTTCATAATAAATAATTATTTAGGTAATTGCTGATCATTAGAATCACGAGTTTTGAAATTTTTGTCAATATTCAAACCGGTTTGCTGAGAATTTAGTGGGAACATCATCGTCACATCATATGAGATCTTTGAGAATACTGGCAATTCCTAATCCTGATTCTTTGCTAGATTCTTCTATGTATAGAAAATTATTTTGTTTATAAGGAATTTCTTGAGAAACAATCGTTTAAAGTTAAAGCCTACAAGTTTTGGCAGTACAGAAATCATAGATGAGAAATTAAGAATGGACAATCCCATCAGTAACAGTTATCAATCATTAGCCCACAATAATCATACAAATCCGATCTTCTACAAAAGAATGTAGGAAGAATGCAAAAGTAACAAGAGAACACGGTTCGGACAGAAGAATAACACAAAGTTACATGACGCAAAGTAATTAAATCATCATACATCTGACAACGACAACTTTACCTATGTCAATCTGCCAAACACGAAACACGACTGCCCCCAAGGCACAAAGCAGTGCCCAGGCAATTCCATTATGTCAATTGACAGAGAGAGTGAGAAAGCAAAGTCCAGTTGGGATTTAATTTTACTTTTCATTCTTTTATTAATTTGGACCAAGATTACGTCGAGTTGTATTGTGCATTCTGCCTTGTAATGTTTTCTGGTGTTTCGGAACGACTTTTTTCTTCTTTTTATTTATAATCCCAATCTTCTAATCTTCCTGTCTATTTTTTGATGAACTCCTTTCCTATCCTCTCCATTACATATTCGTTTGGCTCTTTGTTATAATTGTTCGTTTCCTGCCGTGTATCGTTTCAATTACACCTACTAGTATAATTTCAGCCATTCGTACTGCTCTGAGTGCGGATTGTTCGTTGTTTGTCCGATGGGTAAACTCGAAGAATTCTACACACTATAAATAATTAGTAATTCGTGTTATAATTGTTCGTTTCCTGCCGTGTATCGTTTCAATTACACCTACTAGTATAATTTCAGCAATTCGTACTGCTCTGAGTGCGGATTGTTCGTTGTTTGTCCGATGGGTAAACTCGAAGAATTCTACACACTATAAATAATTAGTAATTCTATATTACTCATAATTGTGCTTTCACTTTGAGGAACACACATTTTATTTGCAAGGTTATGATGTACGAATAGGTATAGTGTGTTTCGTAATAAAACAAATATATATTTTTTGGTTCTAGCATTAGGTGGGTGCTGCTGTGAATTTAGTCTTGTTGGTAAGATTAAGGTAACAAAATTGGTATTCCTTGATTGAATTTATCTACATACCTAGAAATAAACTCGAAAATACGTATAGTAAATACCTATAACCGGAATACCTTTTTTTCTCCTCAGACACGCTATTTTACTATTTGGACCAATGCTTCATATTTAACTATGCCTCCTCACATGAATCTGTTTTCAAACAATGAAACCTCCATGTGAAGAAATTACAGATTACAATCTTATCCAGGCTCAAGTTTCATCTTGACCAGATTTTGTAATCCTGTCGAGATATTACAAAGAAAGTAATTGCCATTACGTAGGTAGACTTGTTATGAGGTCTTCCTGTCTTCAAATAATAAAGAACATCACCTCTGACTTTGGAGCTTTCGTACATGGATAAAGCAGGAACTAGAATCCCACGCACTAACTTGGGTTTTGGATCTGAATTGGCACCGAGTTTGCAGAAAGTGAAACGAATGGGTTAGTATTGGTAGTATCAGAAATGATTCTTTCGCGTTCCAAATTGCGAAGAGGGACACAGAATTTAAGGATACAAAACGTAAAACCCAAGTTATGTACACAGTATTTTCGTCAGTATTCATGTTTCAACTGACAGAGGTGAAATGGTAAAAATCTCTTAATTATTAGACGGATAATAAGAAAGCTTACAGAAAACAATAATGCCAAAACATACAATAAATTACGTATGTAACAAGGTGAAGGGATTCTAAAAATTACCTTTCATAACCTAAAGGACAAACCTATTCATAACTCCGAAATAAAAAGAAATACCCTAGGTATATTATCTAATTTGAAATAGTAATAAGGCGAGTAGGTACCTAATACATACTTACGTTAGGTAGTTTCATGAAGAAAAACAATGCCCATATCCATATTACTGAATAAGATCGGACATCTAAAGAACAACTAAATGTAGTACTACTATTGAACGAATGTAGATGCCTAACCAGATAAAATAACAATAAAATAAAATCTAGGTATATCTACCAAACAATTAAATAACATAATATGAATGTACAGAATCCATGTGAGCACTCTAGGACATGTTGAAGACAAAAGGAAAGAAATTGAAAGACACATCATAATTATAATTGTAATTGAGGAACTAATGCAATTATTTCATCCAATGGTCAAATGAATGAGAAAGACACATCATAATTATAATTGTAATTGAGGAACTAATGCAATTATTTCATCCAATGGTCAAATGAATGAAAAAGACACATCATAGGTAATTATAATTGTAATTGAGGAACTAATGCAATTATTTCATCCAATGGTCAAATGAATGAATGTCGTAATTTGAAACTTTTGTTTGATATGTGTAAGATAGATACTCGCAGATATCTATCTACGTAATGACCCATTGGAGAACTTTTACTTTCAACTTCTTGGGACATCGCTTGTTCCATTTCAGATCCAAATTTGAGATTGTTTATCTACGTAATGACCCATTGGAGAACTTTTACTTTCAACTTCTTGGGACATCGCTTGTTCCATTTCAGATCCAAATTTGAGATTGTTTCAGATTCTATAGAAAGAACGACTGACGAAGTAGCCTCTGGCATCGTTTTGACACGAAAAATAAAAAATCCCACATCTGCAAAGGCTTGAACAAAGCATAAAGCAGACTATAGGAGACGAAGCTAGAGAGTTCATTTCAACCTTAAAACCAACAAGACCACATTGGAATAGGTAGATCACCTAGAGCTAAGGGTAAAACATAGTTTAAAACAAAAGTAAAGGACCATCAAAGGACTTACCCGTGAAAAGGCTGACGAGTCCAGAGTACTGGAGGACCTTAAGGAAATGGCTGAATCGTCCGTCCCTATCTGACTGCAAGGTTTGCAAGAGATCTCCCACTGGCAGAGGGAACATGACTCTGTCTACGGCATGGGCTATGCCTTGAGGTATGGCTATGTCCTTCTTGTCATCCACTATCTTTGCACCGTTCACCGTTAGGACCTGGAAGTATTGGGAAGAAGGTGCAAGTTTAATCCCAGAGAAGGAATATCATGCAATCTATTTGAAAATTTGACTACAATTTGCAAACAGCCCTAAAGAATGGGTTAAGCTTCTGCGAATCTAGGTAGTGCTACAACTGGCTACATATCACAAGCAAACATGAGCATGAGATACCAACAAGGGCCGCATCCTACAGATAAACGTTATCAACATGACTTAAATGCAAAATTCCCTACATAGCTCTAAAGCTAAAGATCATGGTGGTAATGTATGTTAAGCTTCTGCGAATCTAGGTAGTTCTACAACTGGCTCCATATCACAAGCAAACATGAGCATGAGATACCAACAAGGGACGCATCCTACAGATAAACGTTGCCGTGTCCATTTTTGTTTAGTACTATAGCACTCTCTCACTTAATGATTAAGTACTAACCTGGACGTCATTCCACTCGATATCCTGCACTGTGTATGTGTTCACAAATCTAGGTAGTTCTACAACTGGCTCCATATCACAAGCAAACATGAGCATGAGATACCAACAAGGGACGCATCCTACAGATAAACGTTATCAACATGACTTAAATGCAAAATTCCCTACATAGCTCTAAAGCTAAAGATCATGGTGGTAATGTATCAGACATCAATCTCACCTATGTTAAGGCGCGGTCTCTTCTTCTCTTGTGTGCCGTGTCCATTTTTGTTTAGTACTATTGCACTGTCTCACCTAATGATTAAGTACTAACCTGGACGTCATTCCACTCGATATCCTGCACTGTGTATGTGTTCACCCTCAGCTGTGTCCCGGCAGCGCGGTCTCTTCTTCTCTTGTGTGCCGTGTCCATTTTTATTTAGTACTATAGCACTCTCTCACTTAATGATTAAGTACTAACCTGGACGTCATTCCACTCGATATCCTGCACTGTGTATGTGTTCACCCTCAGCTGTGTCCCGGCCAGACTAACCCCGGTCATCTCGTCCTGGAGAGAATCCAACTTGAAAGCGCCAGGAATCACGTGATGCAGGAGCAGCTGAAAATGACGAGCACCAAAATGGAACTATGTATTTGTGATATCCAAAGGCAAGACACGGCGCGAAAGACAAGCTTAAACCGTATGGACTGCCAAATTAGGAGATGGAATCGTATAATTCCAACAGACCATCAATTTATCGGCTCATCACCCCAACAGCACATAGATATCCAAAGGCAAGACACGGCGCGAAAGACAAGCTTAAACCGTATGGACTGCCAAATTAGGAGATGGAATGGTATAATTCCAACAGACCATCAATTTATCGGCTCATCACCCCAACAGCACATGACATTATCGGTAAGGTAGACACACAGACTGAACTCTGCAACCCACCATCAAATACGTAGACTTGACTAAACTATTAATGGTCTTAATTTTTATGTTAGTCTTTCTAATCTTATTTGATAATCGTGAAAAAGAACGAGGGTTGCGGGACTATTTGAGATTTTTCAACAGTTTAACCACAATATTAAATTAATTTGATCCATTAGAAGTTAGAATTCAATAACTTATTAAGGTGCATCCAAACGTATCGATCGACGAGACGAATCTATGTTATCAAGGCAGTGTGGACGGTTCAGTCGACATCGACCGACTAAGTGTGCATACACCTTTACATGTTCAGGTGAAATAAGGTAGGAATTTTCACTTACACCACTCAATAGTCGGGGGTTTTCCTTGAACTTTTCCTCAGCTTTGTCCGGTCCACCTAGTTGCACGAGCAGAGCTTTGAAGGCCTTGTCCGTGGGAACAAATATCGTGTACGGGCCTGCGGATTAGGAGATAAATATACAGATAAATAGAATCTTATTTGATAATCGTGAAAAAGAACGAGGGTTGCGGGACTATTTTAGAGATTTTTCAACAGTTTAACCACAATATTTGATCCATTAGAAGTTAGAAGTCGGTAACTTATTAAGGTGCGTCCAAACGTATCGATCGACGAGACGAATCTATTTTATCAAGGCAGTGTGGACGGTTCAGTCGACATCGATCGACCAAGTGTGCATACATACACCTTTACATGTTCAGGTGAAATAAGGTAGGAATTTCACTTACACCACTCAATAGTCGGGGGTTTTCCTTGAACTTTTCCTCAGCTTTGTCCGGTCCACCTAGTTGTACGAGCAGAGCTTTGAAGGCCTTGTCCGTGGGAACAAATATCGTGTACGGGCCTGCGGATTAGGAGATAAATATACAGATAAATAGAACTAACCCAATTGGTATCGGTCCCTTCAGCATCTAGAATCTAGACCAACAACTAAATGTCATTTTGGTTAAGGAAGGGAATTTTCCACGGAATTTCAGGGCAATTATTTCCACTGTATTTGTCATGGGAAAATTTCGCACTTAATCTAAATGGATTTACTTTATACAGTTATACATTTTTCTGGACTTTACAAAATCTTTCAGTCTATAAATAGAAAAATAGACTAAACATAGTAGACAGTTTACAGAACTGTATCTTGAAGATACTATCTTCACTCGGAGTTCTAAAAAACACATAACACGGGCGTTTTATTGGGGTCATAGGCCACCGAGAATCCAACAGGGACCAAAAACTCCATAATACCTATGTTATCAAAATAAACTTTCATTAGGTATGTTTTCCCAATTATTTTTATTTCCCCCCCCCCCCCCTTCACCGTAGTTAAGTTACTGCTAGATAAACTAACAATAATTTGTAATAGGTACCTACATGAGTATTGTGAAATTTCGACTTTTTTCTGGGTATGAACATTTGTGCTCAGTTCGATTTTGACTTTTGTGGAGTTCAGTCGTGGTTCGTGGTTTCAGTTTAAGTTCAGTGTTCTTTAAAAACAAACGATTGTGCTGTGCTTTTTCCTCGTGTTTGTGAAAAACAGAAGTTAATCCAATCTACGAATCTACACGTCAGTTTAATTTATGGTAAGTTCATGTTTTGTTTGCTCAGCTCAGTTCGATTTTGACTTTTGTGGAGTTCAGTCGTGGTTTCAGTGTAAGTTCAGTGTTCTTTAAAAACAAATCATTGTGCTGTGCTTTTTCCTCGTGTTTGTGAAAAACAGAAGTTAATCCAATCTACGAATCTACACGTCAGTTTAATTTATGGTAAGTTCAGTCAAGTCTAAATTTTTTACTCCAACTTTTTACTTTCTTCCATGTAACAAGTGATAAAGTAACATATATTATTTGAATAACAAGTAAATTCATGAGTGCCCTGCTATTCATTGACTTAAATACAAATACCTACATTACCTATGTACGTTCAACGTTTGTAAAGCATTGAATGAAGAATGAAGCACGTGGTAACCTCGAACCCCGTACTTCACGCTACAAGGAGTGGAGGGGAGAGCGAGAGTCGTGAGCATGCTGCCATGCGGCCAATGAAAATACTTCTCTTCTACTTGATATACGTACTTTTTTGCCAGCTCTCTCAACTGCCTCGGTAGCGCAGTAGGCAGCGCGTAAGTCTCATAATCTTAAGGTCGTGAGTTCGATCCTCACCCGGGGCAATTGAAATACTTCTCTTCTACTTGATATACGTACTTTTTTGCCCGCTCTCTCAACTGCCTCGGTAGCGCAGTAGGCAGCGCGTAAGTCTCATAATCTTAAGGTCGTGAGTTCGATCCTCACCCGGGGCAATTTTTTGTCAATGTCTAATGTAATTTCCTTCTAATGGTGTATTTACTATTTAATTTTTTAATGAACTTCAATAATTTTATTTTTACTACAGTGAAAATTTATTTCACTGTTTTTGTTTGTTTTGCTTTCTATTTATTCATCTAATGGTGGGTGTATTTACTATTTTTAATTTTTTAATGAACTTCAATAATTTTATTTTTACTACAGTGAAAATTTATTTCACTGTTTTTGTTTGTTTTGCTTTCTATTTATTACCTACATTAGTTATTTTATTTTTATTTTAGTTTTTCCTACTTGCATGCTAACTTTCGATCGGTTCTCCTTGACAACCGAGAATTATGACTTACCGGTTTCATTCAGGATCTGATCAAGTCCAGACTGTCTCAAAAACTTGGCCATCGCAAAGAGTCCGTTCTTCTTGAGCACATTGTTGAGTGATTCTTGCTGATTTGACGAGGCAGGCGTGGTAGAGTAAGCACCAGCAACGTCTTCATCTGAGCTCACAGTGTGGTGGGAACTCTGGCCGTCAAAATCTTCATTCTCGTCGGGGTATTTGCTATATCTGTTGACCGGGGAAGATGCTGATGATTTGGGTGACGGAGTCTTCTTGAACCAGTTGCTACCATAGGTGTTGGACCGAGTGGATTTGATGGTGTCCTCTGAGTCGTCAAAGTTGAGTGTGTTAGGGGAGGTATTAATGAGTCGTATCCTAGTGGCTGGAGTGTGAGGGGACTCGGTGTGATCGGAGAATACATCCGGTGAAGGGACAGTAGGTAAGAACGGCGTGAAGGAAGCTGTAGGTCGCGTGAGAAGGGTGGTGGAGATGGAAGGAGTTCTGTAAGTTGTGGACCGAGGTGTGGTGTAGGTTGTGCTCTGTGAGTAATAGGGGCTGGACGGACCCTTGTAAGGCAGGTCAGCCTCGTCGAAAGGCAGCTTGTTCTCGTTGATGCTCGCAGAAGTTCCATCTAGAAGACAAGAAATAAGTGGAAGAAATGAGCTCTAGAACGATATTTTTGTTGGGGTAAAAGTTTACTTCTGAAATTCTGAATGCATTCTCACTTCTCCAATATGTTCTTTATGATAACGGACTTTTGCAAGACACTTCGATTGACAGATAAACAGTGATTTAAGAATTTGAACTATGTACCTAGTTACCTATTTTACCTATTACTAGTCCATATTTTCCCATTTTATACTCAATCGAGGTTAATTAAAGCTTTTGAACAGGCCATGTTCTGCTTTTATTTAGAAGTTCAACACTCAAGAGACACTTTGGTATGTGGTACGTACGGAGGTTACCTAATTAAAGCTTTTGAACAGGCCATGTTCTGCTTTTATTTAGAAGTTCAACACTCAAGAGACACTTTGGTATGTGGTACGTACATGTGTGGGGTAAAAGTTTACTTCTGAAATTCTGAATGCATTCTCACTTCTCCAATAATTATGTTCTTTATGATAACGGACTTTTGCAAGACACTTCGATTGACAGATAAACAGTGATTTAAGAATTTGAACTATGTACCTAGTTACCTATGTTACCTATTACTAGTCATATTTTCCCATTTTATACTCAATTGAGGTTAATTAAAGCTTTTGAACAGGCCATGTTCTGCTTTTATTTAGAAGTTCAACACTCAAGAGACACTTTGGTATGTGGTACGTACATGTGTATTTCAAAGATTATTTCTTGAAACAGTATATACCAGTAGATAGGCATCTATTGCGATTTTGACCATTTATGAACATAGGTAGGTACCTACTTGGTTTGCTAAGTGCTAAATTGAGTTGGGATTTCAGTTGTTTTGTCATTCAACTCAAAACTGAAATCTGGTATGAAACCTAATGACAGAGACAGATTTAATTACCTACATGAGTTCACAATACATCATTTATTTTATTATGTTCTTGTTATTGGCTTGCTTAGTTGTTCCTCACTTTTACTTTACCGTCAGACCCAGTAGATAGGCATCTATTGCGATTTTGACCATTTATGAACATACCTACTTGGTTTGCTAAGTGCTAAATTGAGTTGGGATTTCAGTTGTTTTGTCATTCAACTCAAAACTGAAATCTGGTATGAAACCTAATGACAGAGACAGATTTAATTACATGAGTTCACAATACATCATTTATTTTATTATGTTCTTGTTATTGGCTTGCTTAGTTGTTCCTCACTTTTACTTTACCGTCAGACTTCAGGCATTATTTATTGGAGCAGGTGAAGTGATTTCAAATCGGTTTTTTTTTCGTATCAAAATAATATGTGATTCAATTTAATATGAAACTTTCATAGAAATTGTTAAATTTATTGCCTCTGTACTTAGCTTCTAGCTCCGAGATGGCATTTATAGCACTTTGTAATAGAATCTAACTAGCGGGCTATACCCAAGGATATTATTATCGCTCAGGCTATGGTAGAAATATTGAAAAGTAATGCCTACATAATACCTATATAGTATCCACCTCAAAGCTATTAAAAGCCAGAACATTGCATGTCAACTAGAGGTGCCTTTCTACCTTTCTCCTACATTATAGATCATTCGCTTTTTTTTAATCAAAATAATATGTGATTCAATTTAATATGAAACTTTCATTGATTGTTAAATTTATTGCCTCTGTACTTACCTTCTAGCTCCGAGATGGCATTTATAGCACTTTGTAATAGAATCTAACTAGCGGGCTATACCTAAGGATATTATTACCACTCAGGCTATGGTAGAAATATTGAAAAGTAATGCCTACATAATACATAGTATCCACCTCAAAGCTATTAAAAGCCAGAACATTGCATGTCAACTAGAGGTGCCTTTCTACCTTTCTCCTACATTATAGATCATGTGATGCCTGTGGCTGAAATCTTATAACATAATATAGTCATTGATCTACAAAATAAACATGGACTACTGTTAAATTTACAAACCTCTTATATTATTATTGAATACATCATGCATGATTGGTCAGAATAAAGCGATAAATAAGGAACTATGTTACCTGTGGGGTTAGATGAAGATATACTTGGTGTCGAATACTGGAAGTACTTGTTCTTACTGGAACCATAGTAATTAGATTCTCCTGCTGATGCGGTGGTAGGAACAAAGTTGCTCTCATAGTTATCTGGTTCGTTGTTGTTCTTCTTGTTGGGAGTTGGAACAAAGAATGAAGGAGGCTGATCTTGAACTTCATCCTTAGTGGACAGAACAAAGTCGTTATAATAATCCTTCGTCACATCATTGTACAGCGTTTTCAAATCTTCCGGAGAGGGTGATTCTATAGGTGTTGGGATGAAGTGACTCTTGGATTTGGTTGAGAAATCGAAAGCCGGTGATGAAGACGATTGAGCGAAGGATGGTGGAGGTGTCGCATAAGTAGGCTTGGGTGAAGAGTATGTTTTGTATTCTACGTATGTAGGTTTCACCGTGGGTTTGGTCGATGTTTGGTAGTTACTATTTACACGTACCTACATATTTTACACCCATTACCTCTGAAGCAAACCGAGACATCATTAAAATACATAATAGTTGATTTGGACGAAATATGCGAAACTGAGATCTCAATACGAGTATTTATTACTATTTACACGTACCTACATATTTTACACTCATTACCTCTGAAGCAAACCAAGACATCATTAAAATACATAATAGTTGATTTGTAGTATGTAAATTAGGTACATACCTAGTTGATTTATGTCAAACATGTCTAATGGTCAACAAAATCGGAAGCAAGAGCCTATTCCTGAACAGTAGGGAGTCGAATATTTTGTTTTTATAGTGTCTCAAATTTGGATTGCTAAGGGCTTTATTTATCACTCAAGTTTATGAAAGCGATGAAAGCCTTTTTTGGAAACTAAAAGATCCTCGTATCTTCTAGGCAGTTGCACTATGCTGCAATGCTGCAAACGTATTAATTAAATAATTAATGTCACTATTACCTATCTATCATGCACTTTTTACTTCAAGTTTCAAGTAAAGTCGATCTCTTCTCGCCATAAGAAATTGAATCAGCCTAAGGTTCTAATAAAGTTACAGCAAACTTAGCTAAAATAAAAGCTGGCACTACGCCAAAAGAAGAGCGGTTACGTTAGTAGCAAGTGTAGCAACACCAGAGAAGCCTCTGTTATACGTAATGCAGTCTTCTAAAAGATTTCTTAATAAGGGCCCAAGACCACCAATATAATTAGAACTGACCTAAGCTCCCGCGGGAAAATACAGTCATCTAAATCAGCACCTGAAGTTAGATAACAGTGTCAGTAGTAACTCATAAATTTGATAATTTGGTCCTACCTACCAAAAAAAAGTTAACTAATAATATTGCAGCATCCGTTACATGATGAGTCTTCTTATCTGTCTGTCTACAATCTACGAATCTACATCATATATCATAACCGGTTTGTTGTCAAACACAAATTAAACGACCTACGATAATGATTTGAATCATTCCGTAAAACTGAAAAAGTGACTCTTGGATTTGGTTGAGAAATCGAAAGTCGGTGATGAAGACGATTGAGCGAAGGATGGTGTAGGTGTCGCATAAGTAGGCTTGGGTGAAGAGTATGTTTTGTATTCTACGTATGTAGGTTTCACCGTGGGTTTGGTCGATGTTTGGTAGGATGTACTTGAGCTTGGTTGGTATTTGGGTTTATTTGATGGATTAGATTGCGGTAGTTTTAATTCACCATCCTTTATTTTCTTCAAAATAGAATCAACATCAGGAGAATTTTGACCACTTTGCTCGTTATTACTCTTGACATCTTGAACCTTTACGCTTCCATCAGGCTGCTCCTCGAGGATAACAAACGTTACCTTCTTTTGATTTGGTAAATTTGAAGGCAGTAAGGATTTTTCTATTTCCAGATTGGTGCCATCTTGTGTTGTTTTCAGAATCTCGTATCTGGCACCAGATGGAATGTTCTTGGTGACTTCTTCTAAAAATTTCGAGGGTGGTTTTATCGTTGTTGTAGTTGTCGTAGTGGTGGTTGTTGTTGGTTGCCTAATGACAATTGTTTTTATCTGTTTTGATCCTTCCACTTTATCTTCTGATGGAACGGATATTGTGTTTCCGTCATCAAAAGTTAATGAAGGCAGCGCTGACAAATTTCCAGGATTGAAAGTAAAGCTGTTTGGTGGAAAGCTTTCTCCTTGGTCATTCAAAGACAAAAGTTGTTGTCTTATTTGTTTTTCCAGTAGAGTAGTGTCTAACTCCACGTCAGAGTCTTTGATGATTTCTATTTTCGAGTTCTTCGTTGGTTGTGTTTTCTGTCCTTGTGTTGGTTTCTGGAAATACGTGACAACTTTTGGACTGGATGTTGTAGATATTTCATTTCCTCTTAGCTCATAATTTTCATAACCCTTTGGTGTTGACGCCGACAACTCAATGTGTCCCAAAGACGTTTTCGTATTACTTTGTTGGGTTTGATATTTCAAAAGCGATGAATCAAATGTGCTTTCAAATGGTTTCACGGACGATGGCGATGGAGAGAATTCAGGAATGCTTTGTATTTTTGATGGATGTTTACTAGAAAAGTACTGGGAGGATATAGTTTTAACTGCATCATCTGCCGAGAATGTGTCTCTTACTGGTGGTATGAAAGTATTAGGTGTGGTTTGAGCTGTTTGAAATGTGTTAATGTTTGGCGATGGATATACATTGCCAAATGTCTGATAGTTGTTAGATTGGTGTAGCTGTTGATAATTGTTGTTATTATTACTTGATGATAGTGGAATATTCTGGTTCTGATTATTGAAATTATTTTGATAATTAGTTGTTCCTACAGAAGTCGGAAACTGGTTATTGTGTTGAGGATGAGCACTTGTGCTTCCATAAACTATATTGCCAGTGTGAGAATTTTGATTGATGGGTCCTGGAGATGAATTAATTGGGATATTATTCTGGAAACTTTGTCCATTTGAATGGAAATGAGACCCTCCTGTGTTTGAACCATAGTTTGTATTGAAAGCATTTCCTTGTTGTGGGAAATTGTTATTCTTTTGGAAGTTATTATTTGTTGTGGGATATGGATTGTAGTTTTGGGAGCCTTCAGGTTTTATTGCATACTTATTATAGTCTCTTATGTTTTGCTGATCCTGAGCTGGTAGGGGAACATAATTTTGATTGTCTGGTTGTTTCAGGAATGGTGAAACGTATGAGGAGTCTCTGAATTGGTCTCGTAAGTTGGAGGTTTTCTGTGTTGATTTTGGTGGGGGAGGTGGTGGTGTCAAGGTGGGATAGTTTGAAAGAATTGAGTTACTAGAAATTGGAAAAATTGATCCGAAATCGGGTTTGGGTGGAGTTAGATCGCTATTCAATTTTGGAAATCCATGTAGTGATCTTTCTTTTTGTCTCTGGACAAAGGTTTCATCCCCAGAGTTTGGAAATTGAAACCTCTGAACACTCTGCTGAATGTCATCGAAGATCTGTGTCTGCTGATTTGGGGATAATGCTCGTTGCTGATCGAAGAAATTCCTTGTTAGCTGATCTGCGACAGCATTGTACTGTAACAAAGAGAATGAATAGTTGACAATTAGCATTTGGGCGAGGGTTTATCATTCACTGGATATAAAAGGTTATAAGTTGTAGTTAGTTTAAAATTCAATAAAAGTTTTTTTACAGAGCATGGGTAGTTAAGTTACTGCTAGATAAACTAACAATAATTTGTAATAGGTACCTACATGATTATTGTGAAATTTCGACTTTTTTCTGGGTATGAACATTTGTCCTACAAGTTCTGGGAGAGGCCAGGTCAAATTCCGTACACTTACATCATACTTACCATTTAGTTTACAGGATTTTTTGCGCAATTTCAGAATGCTTTCACATGATAGTATCCAGCATTATGATGAGAGTTTTTTGAATAATTTTGACATTAGTGCGCTCTGTAGTAGATACATTTACCATTATTAGATTGTTCAATTCCCGCCTGGTCTCGCATACAAAAGAGAATAGAGGATCCTAGATCAGGATCGCAGACAGGCAAGACGTTGGAGTTGGGTAAGATCAATATCTACCTACATATATCTACATTTCAGAACATAATCAACTCGTGTCAAGTTTCAGTTGTTATTAGCAAATATTCTAAATTTAGGTTGATTCCTTTCGTCTGTAATCTGTATCCCACTTTTCGCATATCTTGCCTTCATACCTCTGCTACACTTTTCCTACACTCCAATCCCTCTGTCGGGCCTGACAAATCTGTTGAATATAATGAACACAATAATGACGTGTCAACTGAAAGAAATACAAAGCTCTTACACGAGAAACGTGCAGCAGTTGAAATGAAATCTGGAAAGAGGCGAACCCACCGAAAATCTCAAGAAGTAAAGCCTAATGGTTCACAAGGTTTAGGTAATGACAAAAACAACTAGAGCTCGAGAAATGGAGATGTTCAAGAAATGTAGGCAAAGATGTAGATAAGAAGGAACAATTTGGGTGTTGTAATTCAGACATCCAGGGACTCCAGGGGAACAAGACCCAGAGAGATTACCTGGATGTAATTTTCAGAATGTTTGACGGAGTTCACGTAATTTTCAGGATCAATGACAAAAACAACTAGAGCTCTAGAAATGGAGATGTTCAAGAAATGTAGGCAAAGATGTAGATAAGAAGGAACAATTTGGGTGTTGTAATTCAGACGTCCAGGGACTCCAGGGGAACAAGACCCAGAGAGATTACCTGGATGTAATTTTCAGAATGTTTGACGGAGTTCACGTAATTTTCAGGATAATCTTCTACTCTATCCTTGTTTTACAATGTTCGGTTATCAATTATTCATATTTTATAATTATCTTCTTGGTTAGTTTATTTACATAACATTAAAATAAACCCATGTTATTTTAATAGGAAGGAACTTAACTGACATGTAACTATCTATCCTTGTTTTACAATGTTCGGTTATCAGTTATTCATATTTCATAATTATCTTCTTGGTTAGTTTATTTACATAACATTAAAATAAACCCATGTTATTTTAATAGGAAGGAACTTAACTGACATGTAACTCTACCAAATCAGAGTTCGGTTAAAGTTCACAAAGATCAATATGTCCAGTAACATCCTGATGTAAGCTCTCATAATCTTCATCTCACTAGGGATCTGAAGAACTTTGGTTACTTTGGGTCAAGTGGGATTCGAATTGATGTATTTGGCTATTTGACTCGCCATGTATTTGACCTCTGTGTCCACGCTATTCGTTAGTGCAAATTCTGTGCCATCTATCACTGCTTGTGTATGCTCTCTTGTGTGACCTTTCAATAAATCAAATTATGATGTACAATTATAATTATTCCTCATTCCGCTAGGTATATCAGAATTTTCGGAGTTATCGAGAGTTTCGAGATAAAAGTTAAAGGTACCCATCACGTACATAATATTATTATCGACCTCTGTGTCCACGCTATTCGTTAGTGCAAATTCTGTGCCATCTATCACTGCTTGTGTATGCTCTCTAGTGTGACCTTTCAATAAATCAAATTATGATGTACAATTATAATTATTACTAATTCCGCTAGGTATATCAGAATTTTCGGAGTTATCGAGAGTTTTGAGATAATAAAAGTTAAAGGTACCCATCACGTACATAATATTATTAATGACCTTTCAATAAATCAAATTATGATGTACAATTATAATTATCACTAATTCCGCTAGGTATATCAGAATTTTCGGAGTTATCGAGAGTTTCGAGATAAAAGTTAAAGGTACCCATCACGTACATAATATTATTATGTTTGTATTATATAGGTAAATCCATTATTTCGATAACTTGGCGAGTCGCAAACTAAGCAAACATTGCTGATTCCAAAATTCTTAGTTAAATAATAGTTGAAAGATAAGAATGTAGGTAAATGCATTATTTCGATAACTTGGCGAGTCGCAAACTAAGCAAACATTGCTGATTCCAAAATTCTTAGTTAAATAATAGTTGAAAGATAAGAATCAGAAATTAAAAGCTATTGTAGTGTAGTTCTAAGAAAGAAAGATTTCCTGTAACTTTCGTAGTTCCCATTTCATAAGTTCGTTCTATTCTGCATACCAATCACTCATGAGCTGAACTCTTAAGTAGTTTTAGGATATGTTAACGTGGTTACATCGTTATCACACCGAGTAATTTGAAACTAACAAATCTATTTGAATATTTGTTATGATATCTCACATACATCAAAGAGAGGTGTCATTGATACTCTGGACATGAGGGGAAATTGTCGCTCCTTTTTACAAGTAGTAGGATATGTTAACGTGGTTACATCGTTATCACACCGAGTAATTTGAAACTGACAAATCTCTTTGAATATTTGTTATGATATCTCACATACATCAAAGAGAGGTGTCATTGATACTCTGGACATGAGGGGAAATTGTCGCTCCTTTTTAGATACATAATTGGCGTGAAACGTAAAAATCATTGGGTGTAAAAATTATTCGGTTGGTCAAGGTGATGCCTGAGTTTAGGTCTTCATTTACATCAAATATCACGGAGAAAAAATAATTCAAAGTCTAATTAACAAAGTTGTATTTTTCATACATTGTAGTATCTGTGGAATACGGGATTACCGTATTGGAAACTTTAACACACCTGAGTACCTCCCCAAAAACAAAGAGATTGAGGAGATAAACCAACACGTGTGGTGAACATGAAACTCAGAGCTCATGGTTAAAATATACATAGGTACTAAGAATTTATATTGCCTACACCTCCCTGAGGAAGAGATGGTTTTACACGTCATCTGAGACATTTACGAACTATTAAAAGCTTGTGTAGAAGAGCAACTGAAACCAGACAAGCACGAGCTTGGCAGACTTGATACAATGGGAGGAAGATCACAATAAACATAACTAATGAATCTAAAGATAGTAAAAAAAAATACCAACGGACACACTGGAAGTGCATTCATAGTGAATATCAGATTAGAGATAAGACGACGTACTCTGGCTAAGAAGGGCATAAGAGAAACTCTCCTAATCTGTCGATACACATAAATCCGAAAAGTGTAACATTGTGCATTGTGTGGATGACATAACCATTAGTGCAGGTATGTGCATAACTGCATGCGACACAAACGCAAATAATAGGGACATTAAAGCCGGCATGAATATAAGATGCGAGTGTACCGAGATTCCATGTCAGAACTCATTAATATCAGAATATAAACCTCAACCAATAGCATTAATTTCTCCGCGAATAATCTCGTTTTCTGAAATCGCATGCTCGTCGTCAGAACAATTTCTAGCATGAAGTCATCAGGATAACTTTCGTCGAGAGTAATAAATTTGATAAAGTGCAATCCGCGCTAATCCGTTAATAATTGCGATGAGTTGTTTTAGATTAATCATCTGACCATAACTTTGCGATCATTATCCACATGCAGAATCTGCCAACTGATGATGTGCCAATGAAGGAAGAGGGCTAAAGGTTGCAGATTGATGTCAACAAAAGTTAAATTAACTTTTAGTTCCTATCCAGTCTAAAATGTCCTGAAGATCTGAAAAGTGTATATTTGAAATTTTATTTGAATTAATAGTCGTAAATTCAAGAAATGTGTACGATCAATACATAAAAGTAAACTCCTATTTCACTATTCCTATTTGAACATCCCGATTCTAGATATGCCTACATGGGTATGTGTAGCAAGTTCAATCAATACAAGTTGGTATTTCGTGATTTATAATCATTTGGCATTGACTTTCATATAACTTCTATTGATGATACCGGATTCTACTCAACCTGGTGAGATCTCTTCTCTATTAGTATACGAAGTTGCTAATGTCCCTATGCACTTATCTCCATACCTAATTAATATGTCAATTAGTATATTTCATATTTGGTTGGCTTGAAGTGTAGATTATGTGCTCAGAATTAATTTCTTCAGACACCATCCATGTGTTATTAAGATAATTGAAATGGATTAGATGTATAACAACATTATCTATATCATCTTGAAAGTCATGCTTTGACGCGTGTGTGATCTTGTTCTAAGCAAATCATTCAGGGATATACATAGCTGAAGATAGGTACTTGTGTGTTCATATCTGACGGGTAGGTGGCCAATGGCCACGTATAGGTACATACGTTGTAGATATTTTCCTTAAATTTCCAGTTACTTTGGCCATGGTTAGGTTTTTCAGATCTTTTTCCTTAAATCTTCAGATTCTCCAGTTACATTGGAACTCTCATCATATTAATTTATATATATTTCTGACATGTCATTTATGTAATCCGTTGCTTCAACATCCTTCTCTTCGTTTTGGTTATCTTCAAATTCTCCAAATCTGGTTTTTGAGTTCTGAAAGTTTTGTTTAGAAATTGCGTTTCACCAAAGGATTTGATATTAATGAAGAAGTCAAATAAGAAGTCAAATCAAATTCGAGCTGAAGACCAGATCTCCATCACTGATCGTTCGTGGTGTTTTTTTAATGAATATCTAATTTTGGCTCTTGGAGCTGGTGGGATTTTTATGAAACTTGGAGAACTACAATATGACCTTTTTATGTCATAATTTCATTAATGGAATAAATATTATTATCGATTATCCCTTACCTAAAGGTATTATCCCTATATGATATAGCTGATTGTATTTGTACATAGGCAAGTACCAGGACATAGCAATAGCTTTTCTTCTTCCGGAAACAGCTCTATTGGCGAACAAATACCTCTCACTTTCTTCTGAATAAGATAGCACGATTGTGCCTCACTTCATAGGTATGAATGACAATAGAAAAATTCCATGTATCACACCAATACAACTTCTTCCATTCAGATTACACAGGCTTGATAGGTGTAAGCCAAGTAAGCCATTATTGCAGAAGAGTGTAGATATACTACAAAGTCTTAGACCGTCTGATGGTCTCGTTTCACGCACGTTTAATACTAATCAGATTTTGGAACTTTGACATGGAGAACACGTTTTCTAGATTAACTGCAATAGATACTAATTACTCATTTCCCTCTAACTCGTGTCAGAACGCTCTAAATTTGATGGAAGTCTTTGTGAATTTATGCTCTGACATTTTCAGTCACCAGGCATTCAAAGAGTCATAGACCAACATGATTTTTATGTATTTTTTTTTATTATGTATCATGTAGTTCATATCGGGAATGTTTGTCATCTTGTGGTTTTACAAAGTTATGTAAGTTTGATCCCTGACCTGTGGACACGGACACTCACCTCTTTTTTGATATCTCGACCTACGGTGTTTATTTATGGAATGCCTATGGATTAAAATCTGGAATGAAATTATCATAACTATTTACACGTACCTACATATTTTACACCCATTACCTCTGAAGCAAACCGAGACATCATTAAAATACATAATAGTTGATTTGTAGTATGTAAATTAGGTACATACCTAGTTGATTTATGTCAAACATGTCTAATGGTCCTGTACATAGGCAAGTACCAGGACATAGCAATAGCTTTTCTTCTTCCGGAAACAGCTCCATTGGCGAACAAATACCTCTCACTTTCTTCTCAATAAGATAGCACGATTGTGCCTCAACTTCATAGGTATGAATGACAATAGAAAAATTCCATGTATCACACCAATACAACTTCTTCCATTCAGATTACAGAGGCTTGATAGGTGTAAGCCAAGTAAGCCATTATTGCAGAAGAGTGTGTTTAGAATGAGATACATACACGGATATACTACAAAGTCTTAGTTCAACCGTCTGATGCTCTGATGGTCTCGTTTCACACACGTTTAATACTAATCAGATTTTGGAACTTTGACATGGAGAGCACGTTTTCTAGATTAACTGCAATGGATACTAATTACTCATTTCCCTCTAACTCGTGTCAGAACGCTCTACATTTGATGGAAGTCTTTGTGAATTTATGCTCTGACATTTTCAGTCACCAGGCATTCATAGAGTCATAGACCAACATGATTTGTATGTATTTTTTTATTATGTATATCGGGAATGTTTGTCATCTTGTGGTTTTACAAAGTTATGTAAGTTTGATCCCTGACCTGTGGACACTCACCTCTTTTTTGATATCTCGACCTACGGTGTTTATTTATGGAATGCCTATGGATTAAAATCTGGAATGAAATTATCATAAAATATTACTATGGCGTGTTACGCGATTGAATAATGTCTATATCTGTTAAATCCAAACTATTTATGTGCCATATGTTTCTTCGAATGTTCGGCAAACTAATCCATACTTTCACACCTATAAACCCCAAATTTGGCACATACGAAGCGTCATCAACGCTCCGGAAATAGTTGGTTGGGTCAATTTCAAGTCGATCCTAGTTATCTTTGGGAACAAAAACTGCGGTGCAAAGCTTTGGTTTTCATTCTCCTTTTTTTTCTTCGCCTTTTCCCGTTTACAGACGGGGTCGGCGTTTTTCGCGAGCCTCTCAATCAGCCCTAAACTAGGGTGATTGCTTTGGGTTGACATTAAATTTGGTTTTGGCTACAAATTTTACGAGTGGATGCCCTTCGTACTCAACCTTTGCTATTTCTTTAGCAAGGGAAATTCAGGCTGGTATACTCCCTGTTTATAGTCCCCCAGCCAGACTAAGCTGGTCTACTCCCTGTTTAAAGTCCCCCAGCCAGACTTGATCTTAATCTTGGTTTTCATTCTATAGATTCAAAAAGAACTGGAGTTTGGACTTTTTTATGGTCAATTTCCAATTCCAATAAGTTGTGGTTTTTCGAAATAAAGGAAATGGACCGATGGATGCTAATATTGGTTTATTATCGATGGATTTTATTACTAGGACATCATCACTAGGTTAGCTACCTCAGAACCTACTTGATGCTAATGAAGTATCTATCCATCTAACGACTAATAGTATTTTTAATCACAAATAACCAAGTAGAGTAAGTAGATTTGTGCATCTGGTAATGGAGGTAACAAGACATCAGACTGCACAATAATGGAGCATGGTATAGTACTTAGTACCTAGATGTAATTTTCACAGTTATTCTGGTTTTTGTGGAAGATACATTTTGTGAAAAATGTAATAATACCGTATCATCAACTGTCCAGGTGTTAGTCAGGCCCATTGTAACTTAACTTCAAAAGACGTGTCCGTCACGTCGGAAACCGGTAACAAAATGATATAGCGGCTGTACACATTGAGATCTGTGTCTTTATGAATGAACTCTTTGATATCTATGTATTGAATGAACTCATTACTCATCATCACTGTCCACTATCTTGTCCATGAGACATACCTACTCGTAAATATCCACTATCACTAGTGACCTTCTCCAGGTCATTCATTTCATTCATAAACAGCACGTTAGCATTATTAGTACTAGGCTCTACTAGTCTACTAAAGTCTCATTATTTACTTGTACTTTCAGTGGCCTAGTTTCTCCATCTTCATCTTCAATAAAGATTCTTGATTCATCACTGTCGTTTACCAATTCACCACGCTTGCTCAATGTGTCTATTTGTTTATAATTTACATCACATTGCTATAATTTAATACTTTTCTACCATCATTAACACTTTTGCTTTTTTCAATATGTTTTAATGACGGTGTCGTAAATTCTTTATAATAGTTTTTCAAGTGTGTTGTGCTAGTACCTACTTGACTCCAAGGATAAGATGCACCGTGCTTCGATGTTTTGTTATTTCTTTCATATCCATAAGTTCATCGAGTTTTACACATTCCGTTAGAAGTATCAGTTACACGCATGATTCTGATGAACTCAATCTCAAGATGTTCAAGATTGACATCATAAAACCGTTGAAGTCTTACGTGAACACATCTTAGATCTACACAAACTATTTTACTAAATACATATTTTATGTGAGATTACGCGCTCAGATAACCCACTGAGAAGCGTGCTGATATCACTGTGGATCATCATTTCATATCAGATATATTTTTGTCTGGATAAAAAAGTTACTAAATGGTTAAAAAATAGTACATCTCTTGCTAGTTGCTAGGAAAGATAAATATACCGATGGATATTTGATATTGAGATATCCAAGGGACTGACATTCATTAATTTCATGATTCATGTTGTCTGTTACCATTACTATCCCTCTTTTCGGTTGATTTCCTTGCCCGAGGAAACACCTTTGCAAGCAACCTAGACGTACATTGACGTCTTTGCTTACTTGAGCGTGACCACCAGTGCCTTGGAGGCCTAGACCATATGTCTATCAAATTATAGATAGGTTTTAATTATTTTTATGAGTAGATTTACTAAAAAGTTACTAAATGGTCACAAAATAGTAAACCTCTTGCTAGGAACAAGACCTATACTGTCGATTCTGTCGAATATGTATGGAAATTTGATATTTGGATATCCAAGGAACTGACAATACTGACATTCATTAATTTCATGATTCATGTAATCTGGTATAGGTAATTGCTATCCCTCTTTTCGGTTGATTTCCTTGTCCGAGGAAACACCTTTGCAAGCAACCTAGACGTACATTGACGTCTTTGCTTACTTAAGCGTGACCACCAGTGCCTTGGAGGCCTAGACCATATGTCTATCAAATTATAGATAGGTTTTAATTATTTTTATGAGTAGATTTACTACCCGATATGCACATTGTAGGTGTAAGTTGTAAGTTATGTATCACAAAGTTTATGCTGAAGCGGAACATACATCAAACAGGGTGTCGGAATGAGACTAGGATTTTTATTTCTAAATATTTTATTGTTGTTCAGCCAGCCTAGTTAGCTTAGTTGCTAGTGCGTCTGCCTTGTAAGCGCTAGGCCGCGGGTTCGATTCCCGCCGGGGTGGATTTTATCCTGATGGGATAATGTTCGTTCTCGGAACAGCTGGCTTTCTCCTATCCCGTCTTCCTTCTCTCTTCTATTTCGGGACGATATGACCAGAGCAGTTACAGTTCCCTCTGTCAAACCTCTTAAAAAAAATAAACAAAAATATATATGTATATATTGTTGTTCCATTAACATAACTCATTACTCCCTATGCTGCTGTCTAGAATAGTGTCTCTTCATAAATAAATATTGGTCTTCAAATGTGTATTCATGGGTAGGTAATATTAGTAGGTATATTGAGTTTTGCTGTCTTGGTAACTTAACTTTAAATTGTCTTCTTCTCTGATTACTTCTAGACTTTTTCAAATATTTTCCAAAGTTGTCTTCATGAACATCCTCTTCATCGTAAAATATTGTTTCATTCTTCTGGATCATACTGGGGATTGCAAATGATATCAACTGTCATTGTCAAATGATTAGCCCAGTATAGAAATAGCTTAGAGAGCTTTATGAAGTTAGCCATTAGTCATTTGTACAGATATTAAACCTACCACGACCGGCGGCAAAACACATAGTGTGCTGTCATAGCTAGCTGGTTTCACACACATAGGACATTATCTGATTTCGTTCTGCTAGGCGAATCCTGCGTCGTGTATCAGGAATGCAGGCAGATTTGTTTCTTGTTCTACAAATTGATCTCGAAATCTGCACTTATTACGGTTTATACGGAGTGCAGCAGAAAGAAAGGATCTTAGAACTGCACGCTTTTCTAGACATCACATTTGTGGAGAGATTAGCTCACGTTTTTACTCACGCTTTTTAGAAGATTTTGGTCATTTGGATTCATTTTGTCAACTGTGGCAAACCCGGAAGGACGTTTAAGATGTGAGTTGTGATGCAATCAAGAAGTTATCGCGAATTTTCAATGAGCCCGAATCTGAGTCAGGAATATTTACTGACAATCCATGATGACATTACCATACATGTCCCAGTATCCCACACCCGCAGGATCCGCGGCACGGGGTCCACGGGCATTCAGGGGCTCCGTAAAGGGAAAAAAATCCACAAACCGGTTGCAGATATGCTGTTTGTTTTACTGAAATACAATAACTTTAATGTGTTTTATTGGTGATATTTAATTAAACTTTTTTCTTATTTATAATCTGATACTGTATTGGAATCTTGTCTTTTATGTTCAAGTCGAATTGTTTCTTTATCCACGCGAATAGCTCTTCCAATTATGGCATTACGGCGCTATATCCACGGCGGATTCAGGCAGATAGATAAGCCGGTCAGAGATACCATGCTCTATGTTGCCTAAGTTAAGTGTTCCGTCAGGAATTTTTGTGTCCCACAAGAGTTTGTTTGTACGTGTGAATATCTTTCTTCTTAATTATTATTTTTTATATTCAATAACTGTTTCATTTCTTGGATCAACACTATCAACAGTCAACAGACTAACGGCACAGAAATTAATTATGTATTTTTATTAAAGGGAAAAAATCCACAAACCGGTTGCAGATAGGCTGTTTGTTTTACTGAAATACAATAACTTTAATGTGTTTTATTGGTGATATTTAATTAAACTTTTTTTCTTATTTATAATCTGATATTGTATTGGAATCTTGTCTTTTATGTTCAAGTCGAATTGTTTCTTTATCCACGCGAATAGCTCTTCCAATTACGGCATTACGGCGCTATATCCACGGCGGATTCAGGCTTATAGATAAGCCGGTCAGAGATACCATGCTCTATGTTGCCTAAGTTAAGTGTTCCGTCAGGAATTTTTGTGTCCCACAAGAGTTTGTTTTTAGAACTACCCATCAACATGATGGTCAGACAAATTAGCACAACCTGTCCTAAAACTTGTCTTACTTTCTAGGACTTCCTACAATCATGATCTGGAGCAAAAATCTATCAATCACCATCCATCAATCAAGTTTTGTTTAGAATGAGATACATATACGGATATACTACAAAGTCTTAGTTCAACCGTCTGATGGTCTCGTTTCACGCACGTTTAATACTAATCAGATTTTGGAATTTTGACATGGAGAGCACGTTTTCTAGATTAACTGCAATAGACACTAATTACTCATTTCCCTCTAACTCGTGTCAGAACACTCTAAATTTGATGGAAGTCTATGTGAATTTATGCTCTGACATTTTCAGTCACCAGGCATTCATAGAGTCATAGACCAACATGATTTTTATGTATTTTTTTATTATGTATCATGTAGTTCATATCGGGAATGTTTGTCATCTTGTGGTTTTACAAAGTTATGTAAGTTTGATCCCTGACCTGCGTGTCCCACAAGAGTTTGTTTTTAGAACTACCCATCAACATGATGGTCAGACAAATTAGCACAACATGTCCTAAAACTTGTCTTACTTTCTAGGACTTCCTACAATCATGATCTGGAGCAAAAATCTATCAATCACCATCCATCAATCAAGTTTCCTACATAGAAAAGACTTCAACAATGAAGAAGAAAGTGAAAGATCAGGTCCTAATCACCTCATAATCTCTGTATGCAGCTGCTACGAAATGGCTCATTAAACGCGAATTAGAATATTAAATATGTATTAACAATCGTGTTTACACTATTATCAGTGCTGGTCATAGTAACCAATTGATTCAAAATGGTGAATCAGGACACGGAATGAAGGTGCTGTCAGACCAGTTGCTGGTTCTGCTACCATGCGAACCAAATGGTGCTTGGCGGACATCATGATTGCAGGATTTTACACTCATAAAAACAGACATGTACAATTCCTCTGCTAATCATTTGTACTCGAAGAATCCAGGATCCGAGTTCTCGACACGCCAATTAACGAAACTCACACAATGAGCTATAAATCCACACAATAGGTATATCTCTATGTACAGTTGTATACCATTTGTACTCGAAGAATCCAGGATCCGAGATCTCGACACGCCAATTAACGAAACTCACACAATAGGTATGTCTCTATGTACAGTTGTATACGTACAGCACCTAATTCTGATAAATGTGGACTACTAACTTAATTTTGGTTGGATTTACTAATGAGCGTACATTTTTGACACCGAAAGAAGACAGAGTCAGCAGCACTGAACTATCTCGACACGCCAATTAACGAAACTCACACAATGAGCTATATAATCCACACAATAGGTATATCTCTATATACAGTTGTATACGTACAGCATCACCTAATTCTGGTAAATGTGTACTACTAACTTAATTTTGGTTGGATTTACTAATGAGCGTACATTTTTGACACCGAAAGAAGACAGAGTCAGCAGCACTGAACTTAGGTATCCAGATATGTATTGAACTAAGATTAACTTTTAATCTTGGAATAAGCTGTTTGATTGGCAAAAAATTAAATCAACCAATCCCTATTATCTTTAACCAATACCTTTAACCCCTGTGGCAACGACCATAGGGGTTTCATACTTTAGCTATCTTTAGGTACCCATGTAGTATGTAGGGCATATAGGCGCATACGATGTAGATACGAGTATCTGCGTTCTCTTATGTTCTTGAAACTCGCGTCGTCAGCATAAAAATCTGTTCACTTTCATTAGAAGATAGCATGTTTTGCGTAAAATCTGGTTGAAAAACATATTATACTCATTAGATTTTAATAAAAACTGTATTTAACACTGGATGAAGTTAATGAAATTAGAAAGAGCCAGGTAAGTGTATCGGTATAGGTAGATATCATACCATAGCATGTCTGATACCATGGGATCCGTCACTAGGTGCGGGGATTTCCTCACTGAAAAGATTAAACTTGCATTATATTCATTAGATTTTAATAACAACTGTATTTAACACTACTTGATGAAGTTAATGAAATTAGAAAGAGCCAGGTACCAGGTGTGTATCGGTATAGGTAGATACCATACCATAGCATGTCTGATACCATGGGATCTGTCACTAGGTGCGGGGATTTCCTCATTGAAAATTTTAGCCTTGAAATTTTGTTTTTCAACATTTCAACTTATCAGGAGATTTAGGTATAGGTATTCGATTTCGCTCAGAATTGAAAATAATAAGAATAAGAATCTCTCTGTTGGCCTAAGGCCCTTGGGGTTTTCTAAGGGTTTCTACCCCATGTTTTTCAAAAAATCAGTGCAATAATTGTGCTTATTTATACGTACACCTACTATTCGAATAGGCTAAAAAGAAAAAAAGATAAAGATCCAGGCTAAAAGAGAAGCTAAACGCTCTTCTCTCCTCCCTTGCAGCAGGATACACTTAAGGGTCAAGTTCTCAAACAATTTCAGGACAAAATTATACTCCTGCTGGGAGATTGAACCTGAGGTCTCCTGTTTACTAGGAGCCAGGAGACCGCCTTGACCACTACTCCACCTAGACAGATGGTATAGGTTTTTCTCTGGCTCTCCAACTGTGCAAGTTTTTTACATTCAGAAACAAGTTCAATGTTCTCCAATCTCGGGGAAAACTTCGGTAACCACTGCGTGTCGACGGAGCCCCTAATTACCGTAATTACACAGATATAGGCTTGGGTCTCCAGGTAATTATAACAGAGGTGAAGATTGAACTGAAAATCAGCTAACCACTGCTTGTCGACGGAGCCCCTAATTACCGTAATTACACAGATATAGGCTTGGGTCTCCAGGTAATTATAACAGAGGTGAAGATTGAACTGAAACTCCGGTAGCCACTGCGTGTCGACGGAGCCCCTAATTGCCGTAATTACACAGATATAGGCTTGGGTCTCCAGGTAATTATAACAGAGGTGAAGATTGAACTGAAATTATAGCGGCAAGTAGAACACAAGGAGCATCGGAGTGGAGAGAAGTGGCTTTAATTTGGATCCCCAGCAGTCAGTCAATGCTAAAGCTGGTTTTCTCTGAAAATTGAAAGCCATGGGAGAAGATCTTCTCTGACCGAAGACGAAGTAAAAAGCAAGATATTCGATCAGATATGTGGAAACCTGGGTTAAGATATTTTTTAAAGATCGTTCCGATCCCCCCCCCCCTCCTTTGAAAAGAGGTTTCATAGGAGGAACTGTAACTGCTAAGGTCTCTGAAAGCCATGCGGGAAGATCTTCTGTGACTGAAGTAAAAACCGAGATATTCGGTCAGATATGTTGGAAAATGGTTATTATAAGCTCGTTCCGATTTTTCATGTCTTTTGAAAAGAGGGAACTATGTGACTGAAATCGTCCTCTTATCGTCCCGAAAGCTAAGGGAGAAGGAAGACAGGCTAGAAGAAAGCCATCCGTTCCGAGAACTAACATTACCCGTTAAGGATGAAATCCGGCCCGGGTGGGAATTGAACCTGCGACCTAGCGTTTACAAGGCAGACGTTCTACTCTCTTAGCTAACTAGGTTGACTTTTTCTGCCTTTGAATTTCGTGATGACTACCTGATGTGTATGCCTATTTTTGAAACGACTTTGATCCTCAAAATTCTTGATTTACAGGTACAGTGGAGGCACGGCAGGGAGGAGACAGCTGCAGAAGAAGAGGACCTTGCTTGTAGGACCTGTGTCTAGGAGAACAGTCTGGTAAGTTTATAAATTTAAAGTAGGAGAGAAAAGTAATTAATCTGCAGAGGTACAACATGTTGCATAGGTAGGTAGTAAGTAGGTAAATAGGTAGATATAGGTAGGTGCATAGGTAGGTTCTAACCAAAGAAGAATTCCGAGAAGACTCTCTCCTTACCTCGATGAAACAGACTATTTTGCTCTGTTTTGCTAGAAATGGGAATATAAAATGTTATTAATTTACATCACTATGTACTACCTTTAACAAATCTACTATTTAGCTATCTAGTTAGTTCTACAATCGACTACAAAATCCCAACTTCTACTATTTGAATTTGAACGTCCATTTTGGATTTTCTCACTCTCCTTCTCTCCTATGTCTTCTCTTTCTCTTCCTCTTCCTCTCTCTCTCTCTCTCTCTCTCTCTCTCTCTCTTCTCATCCAATGGGCGTTCAAAATAAAGATAGGTAATAATAATAACAGAGTCAAGAGAAGAGATTTCCCTAATTGTGGGAAAGAGCACGAAAACCATACTATCAGAGGACACAGCTATACTGCCAGAGCATACCTTACAGAGCAATACCTACTTCTATGTGTTGTTCTTTATTATTTAGAAATTAATCGTATAAGGTACATTCAAGCTCCAATTTTGATCGTACAAGGTAGGTTTAAGCTCGAATTTTGATCGTACAAGATAGGTTTAAGCTCCAATTTTGATCGTACAAGGTAGGTTTAAGCTCCAATTTTGATCGTACAAGGTAGGTTTAAGCTCGAATTTTGATCGTATAAGATAGGTTTAAGCTCCCCAGCATTCTAAAGTTCCAAGTAACATCCTGTGTATTTTATTTGACCGGGATCATATCCAGATATGTATTGAACTCCCTAGTTTATCCTGATCGAATAAGACTAAAACGTCCTTTTACCCCAGCATTCTAAAGTTCCAAGTAACATCCTGTGTATTTTATTTGACCGGGATCATATCCAGATATGTATTGAACTAAGATTAACTTTTAATCTTGGATTAAGCTATTTGATTGGCAAAAAAATTGAATCAACCGATCCCTATTATCTTTAACCAATATCTTTAACCCCTGTGGCAACGACCATAGGGACATTAGCTATCTTTAGGTACCCATGTAGTATGTAGGGCATGTAGGCGCATACGATGTAGATACGAGTATCTGCGTTCTCTTATGTTCTTGTTAAATCAACCAATCCCTATTATCTTTAACCAATACCTTTAACCCCTGTGGCATAGGGGTTTAATACTTTAGCTATCTTTAGGTACCCATGTAGTATGTAGGGCATGTAGGCGCATACGATGTAGATACGAGTATCTGCGTTCTCTTATGTTCTTGAAACTCTCGTCGTCAGCATAAAAATCTGTTCACTTTCATTAGAAGATAGCATGTTTTGCGTACAAATCTGGTTGAAAAACATATTATATTCATTAGATTTTAATAACAACTGTATTTAACACTACTTGATGAAGTTAATGAAATTAGAAAGAGCCAGGTAAGTGTATCGGTATAGGTAGATACCATACCATAGCATGTCTGATACCATGGGATCCGTCACTAGGTGCGGGGATTTCCTCACTGAAAAGATTAAACTTGAAATTTAGTTTTTCAACATTTCAACTTATCAGGAGATTTAGGTATAGGTATTCCATTTCGCTCAGAATTGAAAATAATAAGAATAAGAATCTCTGTTGGCCTAAGGCCCTTGGGGTTTTCTAAGGGTTTCTACCCCATGTTTTTCAAAAATTCAGTGCAATAACTGTGCTTATTCATACGTACACCTACTATTCGAATAGGCTAAAAAGAAAAAAGATCCAGGCTAAAAGAGAAGCTAAATGCTCTTCTCTCCTCCCTTTACCCTTGCAGCAGGTTACACTTACGGGTCAAGTTCTCAAACAATTTCAGGACAAAATTATACTCCTGCTGGGAGATTGAACCTGAGGTCTCCTGTTTACTAGGAGCCAGGAGACCGCCTTGACCACTACTCCACCTAGGCAGATGGTATAGGTTTTTCTCTGGCTCTCCAACTGTGCAAGTTTTTTACATTCAGAAACAAGTTCAATGTTCTTCAATCTCGGGGAAAACTCCGGTAGCCACTGCGTGTCGACGGAGCCCCTAATTGCCGTAATTACACAGATATAGGCTTGGGTCTCCAGGTAATTATAACAGAGGTGAAGATTGAACTGAAATTATAGCGGCAAGTAGAACACAAGGAGCATCGGAGTGGAGAGAAGTGGCTTTAATTTGGATCCCCAGCAGTCAGTCAATGCTAAAGCTGGTTTTCTCTGAAAACTGAAAGCCATGCGGGAAGATCTTCTGTGACTGAAGTAAAAACCGAGATATTCGGTCAGATATGTTGGATATGCTTTCCAATTTCTCTGTTCTTGACCATACCAGCGCATTCCAGGTATCCACTCTCTTGTATCTTTTTTCCTGGTAGAAACTGGTCTAGTCTAGGGATAAGTATTAGATAGGTAAGTACGAATTTATCCTATGCACGAGATAGATAGTGGATAGTAATCATAGATGCATACATAGTTATTATTTACACACCTCAGTATCAGCAAGAGTAATAAAAACAAGAATGATGATACGAATCTAAATAACATCTCATCTGTTTTTTTTTTTTCTCTCACTGGTGAGAATTGTTTCCAACAATAGAAACATTTGGACTTCAAGAAACAGGGAGAGAGAGAGAGAGAGAAATATGCCTTAGAGGTTTTTAATGGCACTATAATTTAATGATATAACTAAATTGGACCATGGACCATCAATACACATGATCTCACTCCCTCTCTCTCTCTTTCTCTCCCTCCTTCCTTCCCTTTCCTTCTCTCTATCATTAGCTTGGTCATTTTCCTTTCATCCATACCTGATTTGGGTAAGGAGTAAGAATTCGCTCATCATAGGTAAATCGTAATACCTATAAGTGAAAAGAAGGTAACATAAGGTGAAAAAAAGTACCTACGTAAGCAGTGAAGTACGAGTATCCATAGTCCATACGTAGATACTCAGAGGTAGGTATGTAACTATGTATAGAGGCTATTTTATTAATTAGCTACTTATAATATTCCATTTGAAACTTTAATGCAGTCTGCTTTATTTATAACAAAGTTGTTAGGATGATGCAATGATTTTTATTCTCCTACGCTGCTTTGAACTGGAGGTTCTGTCTGTAGCTTTAATTTCTCTCTGCTCTATGCTAATTTTACTTCCGATGTTTGCTAGTCAGATCTCTAGAGCTCATGGTGGCTTCTTTACTAGTAGCTCGTAGATCGACTTTGGTTGGGTACCTATAGAGTTCCCTAGTATATCTTGATTGATGTCTCAGTAACTTTGTGAAGGTCCATGTTGATAGAGAGATTTGTCCATTTGTCAAAAAATAAACCATGCCTTTTCCCTTCCTATATTTAGGTAATTGCTAAAATTTCGAATTTTAGAGTTAGACTCAAGAGGTTTGATAGAGGGAACAGTAATAATGGAAGTCTTTTTATCCTGAAATCTGAGAAAGGGAGGACAAGGGACAAGATAGGAGGCAGCCGGCCATTCCGAGAACGAACCTCATCTGTTTAAGATGAATTTCGCCCCGGGCTCAAAAGGATCCCGCGACCTAGCGCCTACAAGGGATGCGCGCTACCCACCAATACTTTATCTACAGTTGGCTGTTCGTACCAATTTGACCTACAATCCTAGATATGTAAGTGGATATCTACACCACTGATCTGTTTGAGTAAGTTGCTTCTTTTTACGAGTAGCATCGTAAAATGATTTATTGGCCAGGTCGAAGTAAATGCTCTTGATACGAATTGTTCGTGATGATGGCTATACCATCTATTCTACTAATACCTGGTAGCTACTACCTGCTATTAAGACTGTTAAAAGATTTAAGAGGGCACGCTACCCTCCAATACTTTATCTACAGTTAGCTGTTCGTACCAATTTGACCTACAATCCTAGATAAGTGGATATCTACACCACTGATCTGTTTGAGTAAGTTGCTTCTTTTTACGAGCATCATCGTAAAATGATTTACCGGCCAGGTCGAAGTAAATGCTCTTGATACGAATTGTTCGTGATGATGGCTATAACATCTATTCTACTAATACCTGGTAGCTACTACCTGCTATTAAGACTCTTAAATGATTTAAGAGCTTCTGCTTCTAGTTCTAGGATTAGGTTCAAGCAATTATTCGCACTTTATTGACAAGGTTTGAAATACGATTCAAGTTGTATCATTATAATCATGCTCAGCTAGTTGAGTAGTTAGAGCGGTTATCAATAAAGAAGGTGATGATATACCTGATGCCTTCTTATTTAGGTGTACCTAAATAGATTTATGTGTTTTTGAAGAAGGAGGAGACGACGAAGAAGAAGAAGGAGAAGAGGCTTAAAAGTTCCAGCTTAAAGTAGGTAGCTTAAGACATTGATTGGGTAATTTTTGAAAGAAGCTCAAAGGGCAAGAGGTCTAAAAATTCTCGAGAAGAGGCTTAAGGGTCGAATTTTAAAACCGGATTACCTTTTAGGGGCGGTTAGGCTTAGAGTGTTCGGAGAGGTTTTAAGAATTTACGACGAAGGAGAAGAGGCTTAAAAGTTCCAGCTTAAAGTAGGTAGCTTATGGGTAATTTTTGAAAGAAGCTCAAAGGGCAAGAGGTCTAAAAATTCTGAAATATGTAGGTAGCAAACAAATTTGTCAGAGTATCTCTTGAACGTTTGCTGACCCAGATTGAAAGATGCGTACAAAGGTCATTTGTGATGTATTGATTCAGCAATTAGATAGGTACCGAGCAACCTTCTGACGTGTGTAAATGCCGCTCAGTCCTTTCCTCTCTACAAGTAAGATGTACGTTCTCTTTTCTTATAATAACTGATGATGGTGTAATCCAAAAATAGTAAAAGGGAACCCAGTCCCAATTAAATGTGTTGAAAAAAA